>NC_141762.1:100886817-101189521 GCF_982258835.1 Parasteatoda tepidariorum
TGTTAATCATGACTTAGGGTTTGGGTACAATAGACCTCTGGTCAATGTGCCCTGCTTTTTGGAGCTGCCCAACCTCTAAGTCTAAGTATATTATCACTCTTTTAACAATAAGCATAACATTTAGCAGATTATCTATTCTATCTTTACCACTCTCCTCTTTGTAAAGATAGCTTTTAAATACAGGGTATCTGCCTACCTTGAAAGTCATGAATTTCAGTATTGAACAAAACTTGTCATGATTTAAACCTTTTTTTTAAAGAAAAATCATGAAAAGTCATGGATTTAGATTGCTGAAAAATCTAGATTTTGAAATAGAATTTACCCCCCTCTCTAATTTCACGGTGTTCTGAATATCTGAATTTGCGACAAAAGCCCCACTCACAGTCATATTTTATTAAGGTAGAAATTTTTTTTATCGTGTTCTTTAAACTTCTGTGATTTCAGAATTTTTTTATTTTATCATTTTAAAAATCTATTTTAGGCTTTTTATATTACACTTTTAAGAAGAAACAAAACAGGTTTAGATAACTACATATATCATATATCTGGCTGTATCTAGTTATTTCCTTTTGTATTTTATTTTCGCTATTTTCTTGTTTTATCTATTTCTTTACTCTGTTTTTTAAGTTTAAAATCAATAAATATGAAGATGCAAAGTATAACAATTTTTGTTGTACCTATCATTTCAATGAATGTTATTACAGTCAACCCCGCTTAAAGGAATACCATCGGCTCCAGCCAAATTTATGCTATTAAGCGGGTTATTCGATTAAAAGGGGAGTGCAATATTCAATCTTAAATTCTGAATTTTTGCAGAATTTTACTTTTTAATGGTATCTAATGCATAGTATAGCGTTTTGATTGAATAAGCTCAGTTTTATGATCAATAAGTAATTATAATTAAAGCTTTTTGTCTTAGTATCTTAAAAAAAATGTCATTTAAAGTTACATTAAAATAAATCAATGTTAGTGAAAAGTATAATGTAGGAACTAAAATATTATTTAATCCCTTCCGAAAAATTATAGGATTGAAGACTGTTTTTTATACCCGTTTAATTCATCAATTTATCACAATTAGATATTCTCTTTTAGTTTCTACTAAAATTTTCATGACTTGTGAGTATTCCTTTCAAACACATTCAGAATTTTTCTTTTTTCATCTTCGAAACTTGAGAAATTCCCAGTTAATGCGCTATTTTAGTTGGGGATTTTTTAAAAATTTATTGTTTCTAAGATTCATTGTTTTTCCCCCGATTAATTTAGATCATTCTTTTTCACGCTCAACTTGCAACCAACTCAAAATTATTCACTGGATTGAGCAATTATTCTACTTAAAGAGAAAGACACTCTTTACACTAATGTATTAGGTTTTTAAAACTTTTTCTTATGAAAGCTAATAGAGCATCAAGAGGGGACCACAAGTCTTGACCTAAAAACAAATCACTCTATCCCTTTTTTACATATTAAATTATGTGTGAGTGAAGTAAGTTAAAGAGGGGTGAAACCCCCTTCGTTTACTTCAATGTATAACTGGCAGCAAGATTTGATTAATCTTCATCCCAAACACCTACTAATGAATAAGAAGTTTCTATTGAAATGACCACCTATTGTATCCTTATCTTAACTGAAAAAGGGAAATTCCATTTTAGCTGGTGAAACATTTCTCAAAAATAATTTTTTTTTCCTCATTTCAGTGCCACTTCTTTATGCAATTAAGCGGGGGCAAAAAATAACAAATAACCATTTAAACGGGGAAGTTTAACATTAGTTTAAATTAAAATGATTTGGTTCCATTAAATTTTATTCGTATAAGCGGGTTATTCGATTATCCGAGGGGCGATTAAGTGTGGACGACTGTATGATACTTTTTTAAATTTATTGTTCTGTTTTTGTCCGAGAAAATAGTAACTTTGGTAAGTCGTGAAATTTTTTTGGGTATTATTCATGAAAAGTCATGGATTTAAAAATCTAAAATGTAGCAGATACCATGTATGTAGAACTTCTTTTAAAGAATTCTTCATGACTTAAAAACGATATAAAATGATTTTTAGGTCATTTGTGCAACAATTTAAATTACTTACAAATAATGGTAGCCAAGGTAATTTTAAATGAAAGCTAAAAATGGAATATTAAGGAGTTGGCAGCTCGCTTATTTGAATATTCAAAAAGAAGCTACTAAGCCTAAGATTGCAAAAATTATGAATATTCAGTTTTTATTGAAAAAAAATTTTGTCCACAAAATTATACTCTACTTCTTTGCAATATTTTTACTTAGTATTATTTATATTTTAGAATATCTAATACATTTTTATTAGTAAATCTTAGGGAAAAACATCTTAAAATTTTAATTTCCAGTGAAATTTTCAAAAAAATTACATTCATTTACAATTTTTGAATAAATTTACAATTTTAGAATCCCTTTTCTTGTCCTCAACTGTGTAGTGTATCTACCACTACAAAATTATAATTCCAACTCACTAGTATATAAGACGTGTTAACTCAATTTTATGATGGAGTACCTTTTCATAGATAAGGGTTGACATTGAATGTAACTATCATCCCTACATTGGTGACTTGGACGTGATGTGAACATGCCTACCTTGACAGTAACACCCACTTGGATATGAGCATGCTTATCTTGACAGTAACTCGATTCTATGTTGGGGTACCTTTTCATAGATGAAGGTTGACATTGTCGATAACAAATTGCCTCACATTGGTGACCCGGACGTGATGTGAACACACCTACCTTGACAGAAACTCCCACTTTTGGAACATGCCTACTAAGATGGGTGGTCCAAATTAGACAGTTGACTTGCTGCTTGTGACTACGACATTATCCACCTCCTTGTGCTGTTGCTACTCAGTCTCAATCACCCACAATGTCTGTCTGTATACACTCGACTGTGAATGGCAACAGAGGAGCAACCATGACCCTGAACTTAATACAGCTCTCACGTTCTGCACTAAAAAGTATGATGATCTTAACTATCCCGATCAGCACTCAAAAGTACGGTGATCTTAATACAGCTCTCCCTGCTTCTCACAAAACCGCAATGAATCAACTAGTGGTATCTGTTCTTTAAATTCTATCACAGATATATTTCTTGTGAGGGAGTAGTGTAGTGTATCTACAACTGGGGAAACTAGTCCGGATCCCACTTCAGTGACAACTTCTCTTCAGTAGCTCCTGAATAAATTTCTAAAAACCATCAAATACTGGTATTTCCTCTTTAAAGTTTATGAAAATTAACATGTAATCCCTCAAGGCATCTCTGATGAGTCTTTTTCGGCCTCTGGAGAGGTTTATTTTCCATTAATGAAAGTTTAAAATCCGATGCTCCATTGATTTAGGCTTAGAGTACCAGACCGTCAATTTTCTACCGCCATTGAATGCAAGCGCATTTTATCGATAACTTTGGCTTCTTCTAAAAGTACTTTTTCCAACTTATTTTTCAATTTTAAACATTTCTTTGCAATAAGCCATGCGATTCTTCACTAAATTTATAATGTTAATAAATTTCCGTAGTCTGGTTAAAAATTTTCATAGGTATCTTTCTAAACAATGACATGATCTCGGAATAGGTTTTCGCTATGTCAATGTTCGCCATTTTGTAAACGTTGACTTTGAGCACTTTAATTAACTTTTTAATGTTAATATTTTTATTTTATTTTTTATTATGTACATATTTTTAATTGTTTATGATTTAACGACATATCTCTCATTGATCCTGTGGTTTTATATTAATTTTCAAACATATATCACTTTTCCATTATAATTAGGTATTGTTCTATTCTCCATAACAATATCAAAACAAATCATATGATGTAATATTCAGTTAAATTTGTCTATTCAGTTTCATCACCCGCTTGACCCAATAATTTATTAAATATTTATATTAAATCTTTAATGTTTTTTTTATTTGTAATCTTAAATAACTTTTATCTTGTATCAATATCAAATTAAATTTTTATATTTTCATTAAATACTTATTTTCTGTTCCACATACACTTGTTCAATGTCTTTTCAAGTTCATTTTAATAGGATAGGATTCATTTTTTTGACATTTTATTTGTTTAATATTAAAATCAATATATACTTATGTCATCTTTTAATTTTTATAATACATAGTTTAGTGCAATGCCATTTCCACATTCTACAAATATGTAGAGGTTGTAACTTTAATTATTTTGATTTCATATGCTCATTATTAAAATATTACTGTTTACATTTTAATTATATTCATCTTCATCCCACATATGCTTGTACAATGCCTTTTCGAATAGCAATATATAGCTTAGGGCTTTGCATGTTTCTATATATTTTCTTCTTATAAAACAACCTCCAACATCAATCATTTTCGGCAGTGACTATCCCTGGCCAAATGAATTATTGCTCTAGTATATATGTATTGTCGTTTTAATTTAATGTTTGACTCTGCATAAGCTTTAACATAGCGATTGCTTAATTAAATTAATTAATCTAATTCTTAAATAGTATTTTTCATTCTTACCATTCCCTGGTCAAACAAAAGGTATTATCAATGCAAAATCACAGACTAATGTTTTATTATAATTGTAAGCATCTAGATTAACATTGCATCATTTTTTCAATGTTTGTTTAACCAAACACAACTTAGCTTTTTCTTCTTCTACTTTCACATAGGTTGGGGTCAATATCTTTAAATATCATTGCTCCCACTAATTGATAACTTTTACTAATTGATACATACTAAGCCCAGTTAATTTTTCAAATAATTTTATTCATCATAGGTTAGGATAATTGCTTTCTAACCTAGTACATCATTAGTTAATCTAATAATTAACGTAGTTGAATATAGTAAAATTTGCCAGTGTCGCCGTCTATAAAATCAATAATGATATCGAATATATCTTCAGACTCGCTCCGATTTCAAGACCCTCAGTTTCGCCTTATCTGCAATTTTTCAGTAATTTTCAAAATTAACCGTATGCTCTGAAGAGAGTTAAGCACAAATTTTTCAAAGTTCTATTTCTCATACTGCTCCGACCACCTGACCCAATCTTGCTATTTTCCTTATTTCCATGTTACTTTAATCTAGATATCCATTTTTGGACGGTGACACTGGCAAATCAGCAAATCAATAGAGCATCGGATCCTCTCTTAAATTACATACGTTTATAATAGAACTCTTCTGGGGGGGGGGGTTGCTCGCCATCGCCACATAAAAATCCGATTACTTTAAATAATACATAGCTCCCCTTCTATCTTTTTTAAAATTCTTTTTTTATGTAATGTTTCTAAAAAATAACGGATAAACACCTAACAATTTAAGAAAAAAAAGAATGGAAAGACATATATCTTCAGAACTAGGCTGGGGCTCACCCAACGTTACCACTAGGTCTCGAATCAGAAATGAAAGAATCTTCACATAGACCTCAGACAAACAATCAACAAAAATAACAAGACTAAGCAATAGTATAATTATGTCAAATAGAGAACAAATGGAAACAACCACACCTTTGAGAGCAATAAGCTGTACATCATCAACGCAATCCTACCAAACAGAGGCACAAATTCTGGAAGAATTTGAAGAGAACGAAGAAGACTCATCAGAAACTCCGCAAGAAACAGCCCAGGAGGAAACAACAGAGACAAAATCACCAGCACCATCTGAATATGAATTATCCCATATTAAAAAACTGTTCAACACTCTGGAAATCAACATAAACAACCAACATGGTCACGAAAAGAAAATGTGCAGCCTCCCATCAGCACAGAGAAAAGCTTGCCACGAAGCTCTTCGACAGTTAAAACAAATTATGGACAACTCAAATGTTCAATTATTCTGCCATCCGAATATCACCATCAACTCTATAGGCGATAGCTTGAAAGCCGTATCAGACAAATTAGATCATATAAATCATGCCAATCCTGGTAACTGCGATAATGTTCAACCACAACTTCCTCCAAAGCCTGTCATCATCCCAGCTATGGAAAATTGTCCAACTAATGTCATTCTGGAAAAAATTACTAAAACCAACTCGAAACTACATGTCAAGAAGATCTTCAAAAACAGCCATCTTGTGGAATTGAAATTCCATAATGATCATCAAAAAGACATAGCTCTCCAAACTATACATGAGACTGGTTTACCGTATGTTGAAAAAGAAAGACGGTTACTCTCTCTGATAATCCTTAAGCACCATTTGATTGCAACGTGGGCGAGATCCTAGAACTTATAAAAGAAAACGGTACTTACAACAACAATGTAGACATCATTCAATTCATAAAAACCTTGCCGCACAAACATCAACAAAGCAAACAACACATAGTAAGAGCCTCGCATCGTATCGCAATTCAACTTCTCAAACTTCACTATTGTTTCGCAGGATTAAATAAATGTTTCATAAAAAAACGAATAGTACTTCAACGATGTCGTAACTGCCAAACACTAGGACATCATCAGAACCAATGCCAGCAAGTATTTCCCACGTGTGCTAAATGTGGTATAAACGGTCACATGGATGAAAACTGCGACTCAACCGAGGACTTATGTATAAACTGCTCGGACTCGAATAAACAGTCCGATTCCCGACATGACTGTACCCATAAAGCCTCCCACTCTACTTGTCCCCGTTACCAATCAGAACTTCAACAACTTAAAGCCAACTACAACTTCAATTTCAACTTTTAGGCGAAATTTATCTTTCTTCATATTTATTTACTTATTTTCCATTCAATACATATCCATTTTACAGATTTTCTACTTTAGTCATTTTTGCTTATTTATTTTTTTAATTTTCTGATTTTTCTCTTATATGTTATTAACTTGTACTATATTTAATCTTTGCATTTTTTAAAACATTGTGACTTTGTACATATCTGAATTCTCAATAAATTCTTGCTGACTGGGCTCGTTCCTAGGCTGGTGTGGAGCCGGACCAGTAGCCAAGCTTTGGGCTTCATGGTAAAGGGTCCATAATGACCTAGGCACATGTCCAAAGCTTGGCACTTGTCCAAAGCACTAGTATATAAGACATGTTAACTTGATTCTATGGTGGGGTACCTTTTCATAGATGAGGGTTGACATGGTCAATAAATACTCTCCCCACAAACTGTAATTAAACTTTGTTAAATACTTCAACATCACCCTATAAGTTCTAAATGACAAAGTATCTTTGTATAGAACTTAGTTTTCTTTTTTAGCTGAATTTAGAGAAACAACAAAGAGAGCAAGAAAAATTAAGACAATTGCAGACTGAGAAGGCTGAAGCTGCCCATGAAGCAGATAAAATTGAATCTCTACATTTAACGGAACAAGCAAAATGGTCCAACACTATTGAATCCAAGATATCTGAATTAAATACTGCTGATAGTGAGGTCAGTACAATATTCTGTACAGAAATGACTTGATTTTTTTTCATTTGTACCAATTTTAATTCTAATTATATAATTATTAAAATTCTGAAAGTTTTTGGAAATTATCCAAAAACAATATTTTTATCGATCCCTTTTTTCTGGCTTATTCTGCCATTTTCTTGTATTTTGGAGACATATTCTTCATAGATAAATAAATAATTTGTTTGTATATAAATAAACTTAAATGAAGAAAGTTCATTGTAGTAATATACATGGTGTATAGTATTTTTTAGAGGTGCTTATCTTCGATTTTCGGTTTTTAAAAACCCTTAAAGGTGTTTTTTCCAATGGTGTTTTTAAAAAGTGCTTATTTTAATCAAGAAAATAAATTAATATAATCAAGAAAAGAGTTCTTTGTCAGAAACTAGTTATTTTATCATAATCATGTAAAGTCCTTGAAAATTATTTTGCATTTTATTAATGTATGCAATGCTTAAAAAGTACTTAAAAGGTGCTTATTTTTTGTTGAAAGATTTGGCTACACACCCTGATACAGCTGCTGAAAAAAGTTGGGGGTGTCTTGTACAAAATAAAAACAGAATTTCCCCTAATTTACCTAGGAAGACAAGTGTTGCCTATTTTTGACAGGTCATAATTAGTATCACATAGCAGCCATTTGTGTGGGAGTCGTTCCATGAATGCATTCTTTGTGCGCACCAGTCCCGCAGTGGACTGATCGTTAAGACACGGTTCCCATCAGATCACCGAAGTCAAGCATCACTGGCTGCGGTCAGTGTGCGGGTGGGTGACCACTTGGATCAGTCTGCGTAGGGACCGAGGGTGTGCGGTATTGGTCCTCGTTAAACTGTGCTACCGTAAAGTGCTCGACTTCGCGTGCAGGTCGTCGGGCTACCGAAGCGGGGGTCCCATTCCCTCTGCAAAGGATCAAAATTGTGATGGCATGTCTTCGGATCATCCTCAGGGATGTTTCCCAGACCGTCGCCAATAGCCCATTGTGCAGCTCTAGTGCGACGTAAATGAACAACAACAACTTGTGCGCACCAGATTGAAATATATTGGTAATCTGGATATTTCTCATTCTGGTGTCTGAGCATTTTAATTGGATATCCTCATGGTCGATTCACCCAGGCTTGGTGTAGGGGGAAAAAAAGATGAGAGTTCTTCTGTTATACTAAAAATTTCATTAAAATTGTAGTTATATTTCCATAGCTGCCAACTCTACTGGACTTTGCCAGTTTCTCCTGGTCTACTGGTTTAATAAAAAATCACCTGGTTTTTTTAGATTTTAGAAAATTCCCTAAAATTGTGAGTAAGTTTCCTAAAAATAATCCCTATTGAAATAAAATTTTTAGACAGATTATTATTGCTTGCTTGAATGCTTAGATAAGTATTACTAATACATAATGAAGCGAGCCTGATTTATAAAAGTCGATTAAGAACCTTTAATTTTGTTCTAAAATGTTCAGTTTATTTTTTATTCAGAACTTTTTAAATTGATTTAAAAAATCTTTTAACTGTCGTTGATGAATTCAATACATATTAATATTTAAAATTATGAGTAAACATAATACATAACATAATCAAGCTCATTTATAGTTAATCAAAACAGGAAAATTTGACAATCTTTCTATTTTGATGACTATAAAAATCCCTAAAATTCCTTATGTATACAATATTTAATACATTATGAAGCAATTATCATGAAATTTATATTATATTGCGAAATCTCCTGGTTTTTTTTCTTATCCATATCCATGTTGTCAGCTATGTATTTCTAAAGTTTTAGAATTATTCTTATAAAAGATGAGAGTTTTGTTACACTAGAAATCTACAAAAATATACTAGAAATCTATAGAAATTTCAATTTACTTTTAGCTTAACAGATGACACTAAGAAATAAAACTTTACAAACTGATAAATGCGTTTTACAAACAATCCCAATGTTTACTTTTATGATGTTCTTGTATTTTTTTTCTTCTTTCCTTTCAGAGTAAGAAACTAGAAATGGAGAAGGGCATTTTATTGGAGCATTTGGAAACTTTATTCTCATTGAAGCGTAGGAGGGATGCTGTGAGAGACATACAGAGGAAAGCTTGCCAAAAGTAAGTTATGTGAGACAGTGGTCCCTAAATTATTCTGAGCTGTTGCTCCCCTGAGTTTAGTTTAGTGTTTTTATCATTTCCCTTTTCAAAACATATTTATACTGTATTCATCCAGATTTTTAAAATTTATTAACTCGTTTTTTAAGAACATAAATTAAGCTGCAAAATTATTGTAAATTTTTATGAATGCTGCAATGCAAACTAATTACTTGAGCAAAATAAATTGTTAGTACTTTAATCTTAAATTATTAATATATATATATATATATATATATATTAGTGTACCAATCATGCTTGGGAACTACATAGGGGAATCTGCATCAGGCTGACCACCCAACTAGAACATTTGCTCTTCCACTCCAAAGGTCAAGAAAATTGAGATGGGCACAGTAGACCTTGGCCCTCGATGAGCTGTCGCACCACTGAGATTAGTTTAGTGTAGCAAATCAGTATTTTAAGTCACTTTTTGTTTAATGAGATTTTTTTTTTCTCTTTTTGTTAATTTTTTAGTTTACGGAATTGTATTCACAAATAAGGCAGATCACTTTTAACTTCTAATCTATTTATTTAAGTTGTTTTCATATGTAGCGAGAAGACCTTACTTTTCAAGGAAAGTTGACACATATGAAAACAACCCCTTATGAATAAGGACTAATTTCTCTCTTTTACTCGAGCGTCATATTTTTGAACCATGAAGCTTATTCTGCAAAACAACAATAGGCAACAAACTGTATGTTTTTTAAACTAAATTTAACTTCTCATCAGATAGTTCAGGATTTTCCAAAAATACAGAAGCATTAGAAATCAGACTAACCTCCCATGAAACTATGAAATTATTTAATTTAACTTTATGATTTGTTCAATTATTATATTAATATTCAGTTTATTAATATTCAGTTTATTAAATTTTGATTCATAAATTTCAAAACATCAGTTTTTTCTGAATATAATCAGCTCTCTTTAGTGGTTGAAGTTGTGTTTTCTAATTTTTTTCATAGTTTACCGAATTATTATTTTTTACAATAAATAATCAAATTTTCTGACATGTTAGGCATCAAATTCTGTTGAATGACCCTAAACTCATATGGTAAAAAATAACATTAAACATACTATTAATTTTTACAAATGAAAGATTTGTGCTGTTTAGAAAGTAGAAAAATATATCGTATTACATCACCATAGGGTCTGTTTTGAAGAAATTTAGGTCCATTAACCAGGGTTTGTTGATTTAAATCACGATTTAAATCAAATTATTTTTTTGAAAACATCATTGATTTAAATCAACTGATTTTTTTTTATCTATACGTATATATTGATAATTTGAAAGTTAAAAAACAGTGTTTTAAATTATTGATACTTTTATAATTTTCTTTTCTTAGTTTTAAGATTTATTTTAAATAAATTGCTGCATTAATTAATTTTAGTTCACGAAATTTTCTTTCTTGGTGTGTGCTAAATTCCAACACATTTGAAATTCTTTTGATTCTTAAGATTGAAAATATAGATTAGAGTACACATTTAATGCTGCCTTAATATAGACTTGCATAGCTGTAGCAAGTAGTAAATAACCATGAATTTTTTTTCAAAAAAAATGCAAATAATGTTAATTAAAATCTACATTATAATATTTTATTGATGGAAAATGTGGAGTTATATTAAAAAGAAATTACCCTAATATGCCAAAAATGGAATGAAAAAAAAGGCTGATGAATTCAGATATTTTTTTTCCTGATATGGTGTCATTTTTCCGTTTCAAACTCTTTCAAAGTCTATTTGAAGCAGCAGAGTTATTAACTGGTAACTATTTTTTTTTCTCATAATATGTTTGCAGTATCTTTGACTTTATCAGATTTTCTATTAAGAAATTTTGTGGAAAAAAAATCCCAATGAGTACATAGATTTTTTTATATTTTTTTAGCTTAACTTATCTATTTTGATATAGGATTAAAAATGATATTTTAATATAAAAATATATAGATTAAATATTTATTTATTTTTTGATGAATGACTACATTTATAAATACAATCTATTACATTTATTTTGTCATATTAAAAATCAAGAGAAAAAAAAATCACAATTTTAAATTAAAATAATGGTTTGCTAATTGAAACTTTGTTGTAATAGTTAAAGAACAGGGGTCTGTCCAAGCCAAATTTACTACTGCTTAGCAGTACCTTCACAATATACTTTTTTTTTTAAATTTTATTTTTGTGTCTCTTAAGATACGATAAATCCATATTTTTGTGTTGATTTCTTAATATACTTTTTAATTTTCACAAATTATGTCTAAATTTTCACAAAATAAGTAGCTCTCAGAAAAACTTAGACATACCCCTGAAGTATTCTTTAAATTCTTTATTTCATCTAGTCTTTAAATTTCAATCTTGCATTTGTTTCAAAATGGTTGCTATGCATTCAAAGCTATGTATTATAATGAAAAATTATTTTAGTAAGTTAGAGCTTCTAAAATATTGTTATAATATAGTTTTAATATTAACTTAATTTTGATTAAACATTTATAAAGTTTTTTTAATCATGAATTAAAGTTCTTAGAAAATATTTGAATAAAAATCAAAAAAATCTGATTTAAATCAAAAAAATCTGATGTTTTTGATTTTTTTTTTTAAAAATCAAAAAAAATCACGAACCCTTAACAAAATATCTTTTCATAAAAACGGACCCTTCACAAAATAATTTATCTTTTTATCGGACCCTTCACAAAATAATTTATCTTTTTATCGGACCCTTCACAAATGTGTTTATCTTCAATATTGTTTTGTTAGACAAATAAACCCTTCCCTGGGGAGAAAGACTGCTCCAGACAAACTAAGTTTCCCTAAGTTTAAGTTCCAAATGTAGTATTCTAAGAAAATATTTCTATATTTACAAACATCGTGTGCACATTCTTATTGATCTTAAACGAAAATTTTTTTTTTCTAAATAAATAATTGATCAATTTATATTTATTCATAAAATTAATAGAATATTATGTAAATAAAATTTAATTTCTGGCAATTTTTTAAATTAAATATTATAAATTTTAGAATTGTTTAAGTTTACTTAATGCATAATGCATTAAAAGTGATGCATTACTAAGTTGTGTTATTTAAAATATGCCTCAATTGAAATTATTAAAAATGTGAGTGATTTTGTTTCCATTATTTGTCTAGAATAAATATTCTGTGTTGAGCAGTATAGGCTAAATACCAAATATTTGTATGGTGCATCTCTAATTTAGTAGCAGCAATTGTTGAGCAGAATCTTGTATCTACTTACAATTTAAAAACTTATTGAAAAGGTTTTCAGCAATTTTTGCAATAACATGACACTATTTGCACAAATTCACAAAAGCATGACCCTGGTTGAAAGAAGGTGACTTAATGCTTATTTTATATTCTCAAGTTATGAGTAGTTTCTCGCAATTTTACGAAAACAGGACCTTTTACAAAATGTCTGGACAGACCCCTGATCACAGTAGCAAATTAGAAGTAAGGTTTATGTTAGATTTTTATGTTTTCTTGTTGCTTTTAACATATTTTTCCATTTCATGTCATTCAGTGGATGTTATTAAGACTCTAAAACAGGGTTTCTTAACCTGTGGTTCATGAACCCCTAAGGGGTCCATGAGTTATATTTTGGGGGTCCGCTGACTACTCCTAATTTTTAAAACGTTTGGAAGCCTACCCATTGCTTGTAAAACGAATTATGGCAGCTATAATTCCGTTTGCTACAGTGTATCTTTGCGAAGCGGGATTTTCCACAATTGTGATAATAAAAACATAACATCGAAATCGATTGAATGTTGAACATGATATGCCCGTTTGCTTTGTTGAAAACCATCCCCCAATTCAATTTGTTAAGTAAGGAAAAGCAGCAGCAACCTTCATATTTAAAATTTTAATTTTAAAAATTTTGTATACTATTAAAATAATAAAATTAAATGTTTTCTAATAATTGACGTTTTTTGCAATTATTTTTTTCACAGGTCTGTGACTTCTTAAAAATTATTAAAAGGGGTCCATTATATCTAAAAGGTTAAGGAACACTGCTCTGAAAACAATTGCCACTTCTGATTATCTTCTAATATAAAAAAAAACTTATGAATCTGTTTCATATTAAATATTTTTATTTATCTTGGCAGGAATGCTATTGATTTCGTACAATTTACTTATTTATTAAAAATAACTATGTGAAATCCTTCACCTTTATTCATCTTATTCTTTTATAAAAAATGAGGAATCTCTATATTTTTTTTTCTTCAGAATACAGACTCTCTATCAGCCCAATGAAAAAATGAGGAAAATGTTGACTGAAGTAAAACACGGCTTGGTATAAAATCATTTATTTTTCTATATAATTTTCATATTAAGTGGATATTAAAAAAATTTTAATTGTTTTTTGTTGTGATTTCATTATACTTATTTTTTCTTTTCTTGCAAGTGGGAGAGAATCTTTAAAAAAAAAAAGAAATAATTTCACATAATATTTCTCAATAATTAATCTTTTATTTAACACTCTAATTTCTTTAAATGTCTTGTTTTATATGGCTGCTGAAATATATTAAAAGAAACATTGACATTTATTTCGAAATTATTCTATAACCAGTAGTTTTCAAATAAATTGAGTCCACCTTTCTATAGAATAAAGTGAGTTTTTAAAGTGATTTTAAAATGGAATATTTATTGGTTGATAAGAAATTGATAGTTTGGATCAAAATAGAGTGTTAGTTTATAAAAATATGAGCTTTATATGCCTACAAAAATATAATTTATTAGTGTCTTTCTTTTTGTATGTTTCTTTATATTAGTTCAATAGTGTTTTGAATTAATAAATTTGTCCGCCATTACTATTTTTATAAGAGTGTAATTCTATGCATTTAGAGGGATGTTTGTTTACATTACAGTTTCTTAAAAATAATGATTCAATGGGTCTGTTCAGGGTAAATTTACTACCGCTCAGCAGTACCTTCACAAATTCAACTTTAGGAAAAACGGTAGTTTCAGAAAATACTTTTAAAAAAGCAAGTTCTCATGTATACCCCGTTCTCATTGCAATCTATAAAAAAGTAAAGCTTTTATGCTAACTGTCTTTTACGAAAAGGTAGCAGGTATTTGTTCAGATAGGGCAATGTGGTAAGCCTAACAGGTTGCTTACGCCATTTCAAAGCTAGTTTTTTCCCCCGCTGAGTTTTTAAAAGTGAAACGACGAGGCTCTCCCTCTATAAACTGTACAGAAAGTTGAAATTCAAACATAATCTTAAACACTATTGTAAATTTATTCTAACAGACCTTTATTTTTTATGAAGCATTTTTTTTCTCTGAGAAACTTTTTTCTGTATCACATAGTTGAAAATGTTCTCATAATGAAAATAACTTTAAGTGCAAGTACTGTTAAATGCAAATTTTTTTTAAATTTGAGTTAAAATTTTACCATGGACAATGATTTTTATGGATTTTTAAATTTAGATACAATTTTAGGCCCAAAATTTTACAATAGAAAAATTATTTTTTAATATATGGGGAAAAATAAATATAAAATTTACCAGTCTTAAATGCTTTTTATCTGTAGTGGCAATTTTTGAAAATATCTTCTTACTTTACCATATTTTTGCATTGATATTTTAATAAAATTTTAATCTTCACAAATTATGTCTAAATTTTCACAAAATAGGTACCTCTCATAAAAACCTAAACAGACCCCTGAAGGTGCTTTGATTTTCGTCTTCTAAAAGCCCTTAAAGGTGCTTTTTACGTGGGGTGTTTTTAAAAAGTGCGTAGTTTTCCCTTTTCGAAACTGAGAATTTTTTCTCTACCCTGTCGATTTTCGCCACACTTTGCTTTTCACGTTGTTCTATTCAACGTTTTTACAATTCATTCCACCACAATCCATTTTGGCTTACATTCGGTTCATAGCGTTTAAAAGTGCCAATCATTTTATACGTTTGATTAAATACCTGAGAGTCCGCAAGTGTGTCTACTGAGCTGGATTCAGTGACATTTTTACACCTGATGTGCAACTCTGCTGCATTTTGCAAGATATTCTCTATTTCAAGCTTCATTTTCCACCCTCTGATATCGAACCAAAAAATATCTCGATCATTTTATAATGGTTAATATAATCAACAAAATAATTATTAGTCAGAAACTAGTTATTTTATTATGATCATGTAAAGTCTTGGAAAATTATTTTGCATTTTGTTAACGCATATAGTGCTTAAAAGGTGCTTATTTTTTCTGAAAAGATTTGGCTACGCACTCTGTATTATGCGGATATTAAAAAAATTGTAATTTTTTTTGTTTTGTTGTGATGGTGTTATACTTAATTTTTCTTTTCTTGCAAGTGGGAAAGAATATTTAAGATAAATAAATAAAATAATTTCACATAACTTTTCCCAATAATTAACCTTTTATTTAACTCTAATTTCTTTAAATGACTGGTTTTCCATGGCTGCTGAAATCTATTAAGAAAACATTGACATTTGTTGTGAAATTATTCTAAAACTAGTAGTTTTCAAGTAAATTTACCACATTGAGTCCGCCTTTCTATAAAATAAAGTGATTTTGAAAATGAATATTTATTGGTTAATGAGAAATTAGTACTTTGGATCAAAATAGAGTGTTAGTTTATAAAAATACAAGCTTTTTATGACTACAAAAAATTTAATTTATTATTGTTTTTCTTTTGGTGTGTTTCTTTACATTAACTCAATCGTATTTTTACAAATTTGTCCACCATTACTATTTTTATAAGAGAGTAATTCTATGCATTTTGAAAGAGGTTTGTTTATTTAAAATACAGTTTCTTGGTTTATCAAATTGTACATGGATTGACTATGTGAAGAAATAAAACATTATGTTATCACAATTGCCATTAAAAAAATTTGTGCTGTTTAGGGTGATCATTTATAAAACTATTGTGATGCCACAATAGCATATTTCCTAGCTTTTAAAATTTCTTAAATTTGTTTATTTTTAATCATTCTTAATTGAATTTCAATTAAATTAAACCAATTATTTAATTTTTATTACATTTTATAAGAAGTGGATGTAAATTATTTTATTCTTTTCTTAACAATCAATGTAACAGCTGACTTTTTATTTCAGTACTAATGTAAGACTCATTAATAATTAATTATCATTTTAAACATTACATATTTTTTCTTATTAGTGTAAATTTTCCTACCAAAAGAAAACTGTTTTATTTCTATAAAATTCGATATAATTTTTGAAGAGATGCCTTGAATTAAAATGTAAAGAGATATAATTATTCCATTTAGGAATTTGACTATAAAATGCTTTCTGCAATGAGTGATCTAAATATCGATTTAGATGAAGTGATGGCAGCAAAAGAAAAAATTTCAATGCAGATTGCTCTTGAAAGAGAAAGGGAGCTGGAAATCCTCCAATTATACCAGTCAGTATTATATTTGTTCTTTATTAACCCTCCGCGTGTGGCTCAGTTTTTATACTTTCCTGTCTTGAAATACGGGGCGACTTTTTTTGACATTTTCTTTATCTATATATGTTACAATTTATCTTCTTCTTCTATTCTTTTAAAATAACACAAGAATTTAAATAGCTTTTGCATCTTCTAAAGATAGGTAATACGGCTCCCGCTATTTCAGAGGGCAGGGTTTATAAGTTAAAAAATTCGTGAGATATTTTTATTTTCAGATGGATATAATTTTTAAACATTTTATCTCGAAAAATGTTACAGAAATTTTGTAAAAAAAAACCAGAAAAGGTCAGATTTATGGAATACTTCCAATCCGAATCACTATCTTCATAATTAAGATACTTTCTTTGTTATTCCCACATATAACGCTGTTGACACTCTTCAAATCCATATCTTTCATAAAGGCTTATCCCGCGAACGAAAAACAAAGAGCATGCAAACTTACTAATACTAGGCGAAAAAAATCCAGCAAGATAGAAAAAATTCATGAACCCTTTAGTGCCATCTACCAGCAAAAATAAGCATCAAATGATGTTTTTTTTGTAACCTACACAGGTAAATAGCTGTATCAGTATTGAAACTAGGGGGGGGGGAATTCTTTGCCCGCGATATTAACTTGACCTGTAGTCAGGGACGAAGCTGATACCTCGTTTAGATTGCCAGAGCCGTACGCGGAGGGTTAAATATTCCGAAATATTATAAACATTTCAAAACTAACTGATAATAAAATCTAATGTATGATAATGTTTTTAATAATAAATGATTATGATATATTCTGAATGTAGAACCAAATAATACCTGTACAATTTGGAAGTTGTTGTTTTTTTCCACTCACCATAACCTACTTTAATCTAAGTATAAATCTATAATAGTTTTAATTTATGTAAATCCAGTTTAATTGCCAATTAGAAATCTTGATTGAAGTAATGTAACTATTTTAATTTAAGTATTACATTAATAAGGTTAACTATAAATGAAATTTAAAGTTACAAGTGTGGAAATTAAAATTAATGCAAATTAAGGTTTAGTACCATAAATATGCAATCGGATTCACAGAAGCAAATTTATAAAGTTTATGTATCATTTAAAAATCATAAAGTTAATGCTATTTTAATTTAAAACTTAATGTTAATAAGATTAGGTACAAATTAAAGTTTTTAATTGAATCCGTAATGCTGGAGAAAAACCTTAAACCAAAAAAACACTTATTTTCTTTTGAACAAAAACAAAAGTTGCCCTTCAACGTTTCAGAACAGACGTTTTCTCAGTGACCCAGAAGTTATATCTCACTATCGGTAAATTTGAGCCCAAGTATGTTTGATTCCTGACAGAATTATAGATTATTTTCTTGTTGTGGTTGTCGTCGGCCATTAAGGCAGAGCGGGACCGATTGTTCTTGTTTTCCAGTGGCGCCATCTATGGCCAAGAATTTGACTTTTGCCACATCCATATGTCACACCCGTTTATAGGGTTTATCCATTCATTCTACAGATCTTAATTTTAACCTGAACCAGAGAACGAATTATCTCCAATTCAGTACCCCAGACGTATAATTTGTTATGGGGACAAGGATGACTTTGTGACCCAACAGATTCAGAGATGTTTGTGCTCCGGAAAAAATCCGGATTTCTGGATATTTCGTGTACCGTGATCCGGAACCCAAGATACAGAATTTCCAAGAAATCATCGATCTCATTTTATGCATAAAAAAATTTTATATTTGATTCAAACATATTAGAACTAAAATTTATACTTGGCATCTCTTTCATTTGAAGATATTTTTTCTGGTAGAGTATTAAATGTGATTAGAGATAAAAGTAAACTTATACATAATTATTAGTTTAAATTATGCTGCATATAATTTATTTATAATTTCATGTTGAGAAAATATCAATGATTTAATTTTATTAAGACATAAATTTTTTTTAATGCATTATTATTGATTTTACTCAAAATTTTCAGGATTTTTGAGTTGGGCTCATAATCTCCCCTGCAGATTTAATGTGCACCAGTCACAATTTACTACACGGGGAGTCTTCGGCAGGCTGGATTTGAACTCACGAATCTGAGTCCAGTGTCATGCCAACCAGGCCCTGTCAGGAAGATTTAGATAAGCAAACTTGAAATTTTGATTAGCAATCATAAATTTAAAATCATGAAGTCAAAAAACAATAATAATTTAGAAGATTTGTCTTTCTTTTTATGATGAAATGTAGTAATACAAGAAATCTAACAACTCTAAAGTAATAAATTATTCAAACAAGTTTCTATAAGTTTTATTTTAACTATTAAACTAACTAGCTGTAAATTTTTGTCAAAGATATACAAAATAACGAAGTCGCAAATGACAGTTGTTTGGATGTATTTCATACATCTTGTATGTTTTTTTATTTAATTCAAATATATTATATGGTTTAAAATATATTTTCACGTGTTGCAGAGAAGAAACTTCTCGAATATGGGAAGAAAAAAAGGAGCAGTGGATGTTAGAATTGATTGCCTGGGATGAAATAATGAATAAAGTGTGTATATTTTTTTATTTGCAATATTTGTTTCTATGAAAAAAATTGTGCTTGTTTTTTTTTAAAAATAAGAAACTTATTTTTTTAATGAAAATTTAGTTTTAAATTAATAATTGCAATGATTTTTGCATTGTTTTATCTAATTGAATGTTTATCTATCAATCCTCTGAGAAGAAATATGTTTCTTTTGTATCTCTGTAACTTTTATGTATTGTGTGAAATAAAGGTTTTATCTAAGTTATAAGCTAGTGTACACGGGATTGCCACTCTACAGGGAAAACCTGGAAAAATGCAGGAAATTTCAAGTTTTTCCATACAAACTAGGAAAATACAAGGAATTTTATTTCCTATCTTCTTCTCTTGAAAGTGGTGACCACTCATTGCATAATCTGTGGGATATTTAAAGATGACATTTCAGCTATACTTAACTATTTCATTTACCATAGCATTATTTAGGTGTGCTCTGCTGTTCCCTTTTTTTCTTTAAGTTTTACCAGCATTTAAAACTAGTATAGTTAGCCGAATATAGCTCACTTAAGAGCACAGTGATTGTGTGTTTAACCCACTGGCGGTTAAGCAAATGGGCAAAATTAGGAGAATGTTTCTCCCCAATATATTATTTTCCTGTCTAATAACATGGAAAAACTGGGGGGGGGGTAGGCAGAAAGTACTGCAGGTTATAATATGATTTTTTACATGCAGGAACATTCCACTGTATTTTAATATGTATAGTATGGGTAAATTACTCAATTCTGAGAAAGCAGTATTTTGTAAACATGCGCATAAAAAATGTAAACAACAGCATAAAAATTAATGTACCAATTTCAACTAAAATATTTTCTAAACATTTTTTAATAAGTATGGCCATTATACTAACCTTCTTGCATACCTACTTTAGATTAAATTAGCATATATTTCCTTTCTACTGCTTTGAAACTCTGTTTGATGTAATTATTGAATAAAACAGGAGATTCTTTGAATTATTCATTCTATTGCAGCTTTTTAAATCTCTGGTGAGTCAAATGAAAGAAAAAATTGACTTAATTGAAAGTGAGGAGAAGAGGCTGATCAACCTAAAAGAAAACCTCTTAGAAGAGATAGACAAAATAAATCTGCAAACCAAAGATAGCTGCATGACTCTAGAAAGTAAACACCGATATTATGTCGACCAAGTGGATAAATTAGTAAGTTAAAATATTAAAAAAATTTTTTTTTGCATTATTCTATAACTCTGTAGGAAAAGGGTGGATGATGCATACTGGAATATTTCTGTCTTTTGTGGTGGTCATTCTGCTTTATTTGGAAGAAAGATTATGCCTTTATGTTTGACACTATCATTTTATTTCAGCATTTAACTAAAATGACTTTCTTATAATATTTCTTAATAGTAATTTTTAAAATTAGTAGAAGAATTTCATAACGAAATTGCACTAACCTAGCATCAATTTTAACTTGACCACAGTTGGGCACAAGCTCAAAATTGGCTCAATAAGAATGTGCACCGAGGGACCAATATTGGGATGTCTAGATTTTTTAATATTGGTCCTAGAATGACCTATGTAGGGCTTACATTTGCCAATATAGAACCTATATTGGCTAAATTAATAATATAAATAAATTATCGAGTGAATCCGGCAATTCTATACAGAACCAATATTTGTTGTAAAGTGGCTGTTAAATATCAGATGAATCGGAAAATTCCATATAGGGCCAATATCTGAAGTATAACTGTCCTTTGAACAATTAGTGAGCCAAGATTCGTGAGGCCAAAATAACTTAGGCCCAATGAGGGCCTAGGTTATTTTGCTGCTAGGGCAGGTGCATCACATTTTAATTTTTTGCAATTCAGATTCTGCCATAAAAAGAACTCATTCTAACCTATTTGAAATAAGATTGGAACCACAAATTCATTCTCATTGAGCATTTGTTTCACCTACATTTTTCAAGAGTGTTTTATATCAATATCACTCACCTCACTGCTCTTCACTACAACTAAAATGCGACTATTTACGACTATTTTCCTCATAAGGCGACTTGCTTGAAAAGGTTAAAAATGCAACTATTTTCTGGAAAAGGAGACTATTGAGAGAACTTTCTGTACTCTTAGTGATATTTTTTTGCATAAATTGGGCTGACAACCTGCAGCCCACAGGTGCTTATGAACAAAATGATTTTTTTTCCTTAAAAAATAAATGTTAAATTACAAATTTGAGTCATCACATTTTAATGCGCACAATTTGCACAGATTCCATTGTAAGTCTGTTTTGTTTCTCGATCGTCGTTTCAACGATTATAACTGCAAAATTCCGCATGATTTTAAAAAACCCAATTTTTAATACGATATTATGACGCATGAATTCCGAATTTGAATACTATATATGTACTTGCTAAATCAATTATTGATAAAAGGGATCATTTTTTTGAAAAAGTATGTTTTTTTGATGAAAAAGTATTTTCTTGAATGAATTCCAGTTATTAAAAGTATTTTCTGCAAATATACAAATTTTTTTGATATGAAAATATAATATTTGAACACTAGTGTTTAGATAAAATATTATTATATTTGCCGTCAACTTGACTAATTGGATCATGGTATATGACAATTAAGTCATGTAATAAAATTTTAGTCATATTAGTGAAAAAATTTTGTTTTTATTTAAGTAACTATTTTCATTCTTGAGGCTACTAAAGGCAACAATTTTGTTAATTTTTTTCTGTGGCTACCTGACATGGTAAACTGTAGTTAGGTGTTTTTTGGCATGCACTACACCAGGGGTTGCCAAACTTTTTTGATCATCGACCCGCATAAAAGTAATTTTCTGCTAATTAAAATAAAACTCTATTAGATACTGTGTTTGTACATTTATTTTATGATTTTGAACATTTATTAAAGTAATAGTACATAGTGTTTTATGAAAAATATATTAATGTTGAAATATAAATACCTTAATATTTATGAAATAATAAGCAATTATAAGTAAGTAGAAATAATAAGTAAAGTAACTATGGATTTATTGCTTCTTAATCAATGCCTGGTGTTTTTTTTTTGTTGTTTTTTTTTTGCAAGGTTTGTTATATTGGGTTCAAAATTGGTCAATTTTGATCTTAAATCCCCTCGAAACTCCACATTTAATTTATTTCTGTTCTTAGTTAAGATTGAATTTACGTGACTGAAACCAGCTTCAACCATATAGGAATGCTATCATAAATGGCTGAGCTATTTCGTAAAGTTTTACATATTTTTGGATTATCTTTATATTTGTCCAAAATTTGCTTATTGTTAAATTTTAAAAAAGCATCTTTGCTTCAAATCCCCATAATAATTCAGCAAGCTCATCTTGCAGGTTGATGTCCATGTTTTCAATTTGAGCAGAAAATGGCACAATAATCCTATCAGGGATGTCAATGTTTTCCAAATCAACAAAACTCAGTTTAAAATCGTCGCTCAATTTTTGAAGATTACCTGTATATATTTCCAAGTCTTCTTCTTTTATTTCTAATTGTCACATATCTGAAAAATACTGGTAATCCTTCGACCAATTGACCCTTCCGGTTCGGATCGACTCCCTGGCTCAGATCAACCCCCGCTTATGTTAAATAAACCCCTGGGGTCTATATAGACCATTTTGGCGACCTCTGCACTACACAGTGGTGCCACTTTTCTGTCCTGAAATCAGTCTTGAGAAAAGATTTGTATTCCATCTTCCAATGAAAACACTGTTGTTTTTCTTACTTATTGTAGTGTGTCTACCACTACAAAAATACAATTCCAATTCACTACTATATAAGGCTTTTTAACTCAATCCTATTTTGGGGTACCTTTTCATAGATGAAGGTTGACATTGTCTATAACTACTATCCCCACATTAGTGTTCTTCAGACATGATGTGAACCCACCTACCTCGACAGAAACTCCCACTTCGGTTTGAATGCACTTACTTTGATGGATGATCCGCTGACTCGCTGCTTGTGACTGTGACATTATCTTTGCTACTCAGTCGCGCTTGCACGCAACGTCCTCCTATATATATACACTTTACTACTAATGGTGACTCAGGAGCGACCACGACTGTGAACTCAATACAGCTCTCACGACCAGCATTTAAAAGTACAGTGATCTTAATACAACTCTCCTGGCTTCTCACAAAACAGCAATGAATCAATTAGTGGTACCCGTACATCGAATTCTATCACAGCTCTAAATCTGGTGGGGGAGTTCAGTAGTGTGTCTACCACTACAAAAATATAATTCCAATTCACTAGTATATAAGACATGTTAACTCATTTCTATGTTGGGGTACCTTTTCATAGATGAGGGTTGACATTGTTGATAACTACTATCCCCACAATTATGATAAAATGATTATATCTGATTTCTTAACACAATGAAGGAATAGGACTGCCTGAACATCTGCTTTTGTATTCAAAATTCATATTGTGAAATCCACATCTGCTTGAGTTTGCATCTTTTTTCTGAGAGGTTGAGTTGTTCGATGAAGTTAATACATGATTATTTTTTAAAAAATGGAATTCATGAAAATGCGAAAAATATTCTGATGAAGTGGAAAATGTGTAGAGATATGAATAGCTCCAAGGAAAAATTAGTGATGTAATTCTGAGATTAACATAAAAAGATATATGAGGTTAGCAGTTATTTTTATTTTGTTTGCAGTAAAATAAAGACTATAAATGTTTTTTTTTATCGAAAAATTATCTAGTCATTGATATAATATTGGGCAATTTTAAAACTCTCACGCAAATTGAACTATAAGCATACCTGCCAATTCTCCTGATTTTTAACGACGACTCGTGTATCTTACGACTATCGCCTGTTTACCCGTATGTTCTGAAATTTCTCTCTATTTGTAGGATAAATTTTTAAAACGAAATTGTTTGGTAATAAAATGTCCGCTAATGGCAAAAATACTTCTCTTATTCCTCAGCCAATAGTGTTATTGCCAGCACTGCTGTATGTTGAGTGTTTAAGTACCCCTTGCAGTCTGGCTAACTGAGGGAGGTTATCGTGGTCTTCCTCTCCATGTAACGCAAGTGCGGATTAGTTTCATCAAAAACGTCCTTCACAAAGGCAAATTTCTGATATTGATCCAGGAGTTCCCTTGTCTTCTGGATTGGGTTCAAAATTACAAGGCTGTGAAGTTGAACTTAAGTAGCCGTAGACCCAAAATTTAGTCAGCTGTTTAACAACAGTTATAAAATAATTAGTAATTAGTTACAACAATTATTATTTTTTTTTTCAATGGCAGGCACTGAATTTGAATCTTTGCCTATACTATGCCAGAAATGTTGCTCTTTTCGCGTTACCCAGTGGGCACCTGTGAACCAAAGTCACGGAGGCGAGCAACACTGCCCACGCCACACTACCACAAACCCGTTTATAGGGTGGGCCACATTCACACATCATACACACACACAACAGAGGACAGCACAAAGAGAGAGAGAAACATCCATGCCCAGAGCGGGATTCGAACCCGCAGCCTATGGCTTCGCAGTCAGGCACGCTAACCGCTCGGCCACCTGGCCGGCGTTACAACAATTATAAATAATAAGTAATGGTTTGAAAAATTTTCTTCAGATTAAGATTTATATACTTATTTTTCGCTAAATGTAAGTGCTTATATTATTTCCAATTTGAACAGGGAAAACCTGAAAAATACAGGGAATTTTAAAATCACCTAAAATGCAGGGAATTTCGATTTTTTCTTCACGAACTGGGAAAATACAGGGAATTTTGTTTCTTACTTTTATCTTTTAAAAAATGGCTCAAAGTGTAATCTATGGGATATTTAACCATGGTGTTTCAGCTATACTAAACTATTTCATTCACTATAGCATTATTTAAGTTTGTTCATCTGTTCATCATCAGCAATTAAAACTAATAAATATAGTTAGTCTAATATAGCTCACGCAAGAGCACAGTAATTATTGTTTCCTTTCAATATATTGTGTGTAATATGTACAGGGAAAACACGGGGAATTTTTTTTTCAGGTTTGAGTATCAACCCTGTGTTTAGGTTTCTGCTCGAGGTATCAGCGAGAGAAAGGGAATCTTTTTCTTCAATCTACTACGTTAGCCCTACAGGGACGAGAAACTACCCTCCCTGAAATACACTATGCTTGTTTCCATAGAAGCAGATGGCCTCAGGCTTGGGGGGGGGGGAGTTTTTACTGTAGACAAATTATGCAACCCAGAGTTCATGTTTCCAACCACGAACAAAAGTGAACCCCGGGCAAATCATGAGAAACACCCCCACACCATTATGCATCCACCACCATAACAACCGGATACTTTTAACCAGATAGTATATTATTAATCACAAAATGGTTTTTTCATAAGATGACAGGACACCTGTAATCACCTTCATTCAAAACTATTTCATAAATAAAATTTCAATTTATTTATGTTTTTTTTTTAACAGAATGAAGAATTTCAATCAAAAAGTAACAAAAGGCCAGTTGATACCTAGAATTCTGGGGCAAGCATCATACTGACATTGGATCATATTGAAGCAAACTGTTTATTTTCTTACATTATTATTATTACATCTGGTCAAAATTCTTTTTCTGTTTATTTCATTGTACTTTTCATTAAATATTTATTCAAATTATTGCTCAGTAATTGTTGATTATTAAAATTTGCAAATTTTTTATTAATATATAAAGAATTTTTCCTATTTAATTTCGAAAGATTTTATTTTATAACCGACATTTAACAGCCGATCCAACTTTGCATTTACGACTACCAATGTTCAACTCCGTAGCTCAACAAGGGAACTCCTGGATCAAGTATTGAATAAATTTGCCTTCGGGGAGGACTTTTTAATAGAACTAAACCGCATTTGTGTTACATGGAAAGGAAAACCTCACACTTAGCCTGACGGTAGGGGGGGGGGCTCTAACCCATGATCATATTACCACTGAGGATATTTTTCGTCAGCACTCTGGTCGATGCGAGCCAGGTGCCGAATTCGTATCAACCAGCCATCACGGCTAAGTTACTATTGATTATTTTTTTTTTCACTTTATAATCGTCATTGAACAGCTGACCCACTCTTGGGTTTACAACTACCAATGTTTCGACTTGTCATTTTGAACCCAATCCAGAAGACAGGTAAACTCCTGGATCAAGTATAGGGAGAAATTTGTCTTTGTGGAGGACTTTTTATGGCTGAACTAATCCGCATTTGCGTTACATGGAGAAGAAGACCTCCCACAGTTAACCTGCGGGTAAGGGGACTCTAGCCCATGATTCGTCTATCACTGAGAATATTTCCCGTCAGCCCTGTGGTCGGTGCCAGACGGATGCGGAATTCGTATCGACTAGTCATGGCTGAGATTCGAACCCTAGTTCACCTCATTAGAAAGTGAACACTCTATCCCCTTTCAATTTTATTTTATAACCGTCGTTGAACAGCTGACCCAATACTGGGTTTACGACTACTAATGTTCAACTCCGTAGCCTTGTCATTTTGAACCAATCCAGAAGACAAGGAAACTCCTGGATCAGTACCCCCAGAGGTATGATTTGTTATGGGAGTATGGGGGACTTTGTGACTCGACATATTTAACGTGCATCAGTCACCATTTACTACACGGGGAGTCTTCGGCAGGCGGGGATCGAACCCACGGCCTCTTGGACATGGGACATGCCGCAGTGGCTTTCGGTATATTGAAAATATAGTTGATCATATTATAGCTCCGCTAAGTTTAAATCCGGCCCTGTTAGGAAGAGATTCAGTTGGATTCTCTACTGGAATGTGGACCCATGCCGTGACCAGTAGCACTAGGTTACGCCCTTGAGGATTCATGGCATGAACAACCTGATCGACGTATTTGTCGTACTCGTGATGAAATAAAGGTCGTATGTACGAGTGAACGTTATCAGCAAGGACGCATGCGTGTGCCTTTCACAATGATAAGTCCACTCAAGGTATGCCACGAAAGCATTCCCCAGACCATAATGCTCCCTCCTCCAACTTCTATCCTTTCGGTAATTGTTAAAGGATATTAGCTTTTAAACACTTCATGCCATGCGCGCCCACATTCATCTGTCCAAAGGAGCATAAAAACGTGATTTTTCAAAAAAAAAAAAAAAAAAAAAAAAAAAACTCCTGCCACTGAGTAGACGCCCAGTTGTATTGGCGAGCAAATTCTAGCCTTAATCGCCGATGAAACAGCAGTCATAAGTGCATAGCGTTTTGAAAAATGCCTAAAGATGCTTATTTTCGTTTTTTAAAAGCCCTTAAAGGTACTTTTTTCATTGGATGTTTTTAAAATGTGCTTAATTTTCCCTCTTCGAAAATGAACTTTTTTTTTTAACATGTCAATTTTTAACACGTATTATGCAAAAGCCTGCTTTTCACATTGTTATTCTATTCAACGTTTTCACAATTCATTCAACCACTGGCTATTTCGGCTCACATTTGTTCATAGCGCATGAAAGCTCCAATCATTCTACATTTTTGATGAAATACTTGCGAGTCCACATGTGCATCTACTGAGCTGAAATCTGTGAGATTATTGCATTCTTATGTGCAACTCTGCTGCATTTTGCAATATATTCTCCATTTCAGGCTTCATTTTCCACCCTCTGATATCCAAGTGAAAAATCTCTTGATCTTTTTATGGGGGCTAATATATTCAGGAAAAGAGTTCACGAAGAAAAGATCAGAAACTACTTATTTTATCATGATCATGCAAAGTCTTTGAAAATTATTTTGCCTTTTGTTAATGTATATGATACCGGCAAAGTATGAAGTCCGGCATTGTATGCAGGTAGAATGCCTAAAATTAGCCGGTAAAGTATGAAATGATTTATATTTCACACATTGCCTAGACATTCTATAGAATGCCAAATGAGAAACCGGCAAAGTATAAAATACATCTCAGATACTGACCGAAATCTGGAGAGTCGACTTTCACCGGTGAATGTCAACAATCACATAGTCTCTTAGGTGAATGTCCGAAATATTTATTACATCCGATTTGATATTAATTTATTCGCGGATATAATTACATTTATTCGATATTTTACTACTTACTGACGATAGATTAGAAGATAAATACCGGGCAAATGTAGATCGGCAGTGGCACTGAACCTTAAAAAACATCAGTGTAGAATATACCGGGCAAATGTATACGAGGCAATGGCACTGAACCTTAAAAAAAACATCAGTGTAGGGTATACCGGGCAATGGCACTTGACCTTAAATTACCAGTGTAGGGTATACCGGGCAAATGTATATTGGGCAGTGGCACTGAACCTTAAAAGAACATCGGTGTAGGATATACTGGTCAATGGCACTTGAACCTTAAAAACATCAGTGTAGGGTATACCGGGCAGGGGCACTGAACCCTAAAAAATCTTCAGTGTAGGATATACCCGGCAGTGGCACTTAACTAGACCTAGTATATATTTCGGACATTTACCAATGGTCTAGTTAAGTGCCACTGCCCGGTATATATTTACCCAATACTCCAAACACTGATGTTTCTTCTAATCTATCGTCAGTAAGTATTAAAATATCGAATAAATGTAATTATATCCACGAATAAATTAATATCAAATCGGATGTAATAAATATTTCGGACATTCACCAAAGCGACTCTGTGATTGTCAACATTCACCGGTGAAAGTCAATAACCACCGATTTCGGTCATTCACAGTAACATGCACATCATTTACATAATAACCTCATCAGGACGTTTATTTCATACTTTGCCTAAATAGCATTTGTCATTCTATAGAATGCTTAGGCATTATATACAATGCCTAGGGAAAGTATGTAATAATACTTACATTTCATACCATGCCTAAAAACATCCGGCATTCTATACAATGCCGGCGTTTCTTACTTTGCCGGTAACATATATAGTGCTTAAAAATATTTTTTGTTCAAAGATTTGGCTACGCACTCTGATATACCTGGCATCTACTGCGGAAACCCATACGCTGCAACCGTCGTTGAGGAGACACATTGGTTCTGTAACGTATCATAAGCTATATCAAGAACTATTCAGTTTTTCTTTTAAATAAAAACTTTTATTAACAAACACAAACATTAAGAAATATGCAATACCCGTAACGGGATAGTGAAAACATCATAAACAACTGGAAAACCCGTAACGGGATATAAGGAAACTCAAATTCCACAATAAAACTAATCTAAAAAAGAATCAACAACTCTGTCGTTCTAAATATTGACTTCTAATTTAATCGTCTGCTTTTATTTTAAGTTTATCTCTTTATGCGTTTACTTTATTTTAATTATGATTTTGCAAACCCATTATTTCTTTAATATTTTTAGACTTTACAATCGTCTGCTTTTATAAATTCTTTAATATTTTTAAACTTTACAGTTCACTTGAGTGGTCATTTACTTACCGGTTACTCGTCTGTTCACCCCTGTTATATATGGCCCGTGGGGCACCCACCACGTAGCTGATTTTAGATAACACAGTACAGTACGGTATATTTTTACAGGGCGCCACGCGAATAGTTTACAAAATTAGCCGCTTCGGAAATACTAACACCTTTGGTCCGAAAGCCGTTGATTATACACTTTTGTCGGATAAATCATTACATCACTGATTGGCAGACGAAATGGGCTACAGGTGGCGTAGAGCAGAACTCTCTACCTATGTCAACACTTCGCATGCTTTCACCATTAGTCATAGGAGAAGGAAGTATATAATTAATGTAATAATTCTATGTAAGTTTCTGTCTTGATTTCCAGATGGATTAAAAACTTTTCAGTTTAGAAACTCTATGGAGCTGAAAACTACATTGAATTTCGTAGAAATTAAAAAAAAAAAAATTTGACAATTGAATACGAAAAATGGAAAAGAAAGTGGAAAATGTTGTAGTTCATTTCTATACAACTGAGAAGAGAGGGAAAGGGGTGGGTCACGACATGGAACCGATATTCTCCCCAGATGGCGTGTTTGAGCGTTGTGATCGTGAATTGCAATGATTTCCTCGAACGCCCTTTATATACCTTCCTAGGCAATGTGCTGCCTTCTATGGTTGGTTATTTCAAATTCACGTCGAAGGTCGATGGCAGTCACATTAATGTGACTGGACTATGTAATATGTAGAGTATACTTAGCTTTTTTTTTTTTTTTTTTTTTTTATTTCAATTAGTATCTACTGCCAAAATTAATTTGGCAATTTCTTACTCCTCTCTTATACGAATAAGTAACAGTTTTCCATTCATTTTGATGTAGTTTATTTCTATCATTTTGATAAGTATTTATTACCAAAATCAATTAAACATCATTGGTGTCAATTATATTATGGTGATTTTCAACTCTTCTGCTAAATAAATTAAAAACATTTTTCCGTTAATTTTGCTTTTTAGTTCGGAGCTTTTTTTTCATTTCAATTTGTACCTATTTTATTTTATAACCGTCGTTGAACAGCCGACCTAGTTTTACTGGTTTACGACTACTAAAGTTTAATTCCGTAGTCTTGTCATTTTGAACCCGATCCCGAAGACAATGGAACTCCTGGATCAAGTATTGGGAGAAAATGTACCTTCGTGGAGGACTTTTTGATGGAACTAAACGTTACATGAAGAGGAAGACCACGACAACCTTCCATGGTTAGCCAGACGGCAAAGGGACTCTAACCCATGATCTGTCTACCACAGAGGATATTTCATGTCAGCACTGTGGTGGGTGCAAGCCGGTTGCGGATTCGTATCGACCAGCCATCGCTGGGATCAGAACCCAGGGCCGGATTAAGACCTCTTGAGGCCCTAAGCACTGAAAATATTTTGGTGCCCTCCCCCCTCTAACAATAAAAAATATATCTAGTACTAAGTCACGTGTTAATTCAAAATATTAAAAAAAAAAATTTGTAAAAAAAATACTTATTCAAATTAAATCAAAAAATTTTTTTTAAATAATATAATCAATTGAAAACTTTTCAATTAATATTAAAAAAAAAATAACTTATGTTTGTGTGTATTTGCAAAAAAGCAAACACTTTGAATAACTTATGATCGAAAGTTTGAACTTTTATTTACTAAGACTCAAAATACTTTAAATTAGAAAAACAGACACGTACTTTTTCTAAAAAAAGCATATGCTTATATATTTTTATATATATTTTTTTAGAAAAAGTACGTGTCTGTTTTTTGGAAAAAAAATTTAAAAAAAAAAAAGGTATATACCTTTTTTTTTCCAAATGATTCGAATTCTTGACTCTCGAAATAAATGACCATATCTCGAGAATTTTTCAAACGAGCTAAAAAATTTTAGCACACAATAATAAAATTAATTTTATATTATTTTATTTATTAAGAGAATAGTCGAAAGGACTTTAAATTGAAAATTTAACAAATGTCATTTTAAATGACAAAATACAAAATTTAATCTGTACTAAATCAATCAAATAAACCTGAATCTTTCAATTTTAAAAAAGTTATATATTTAACATTTAATTTCTCAAGAACTTTTTGACAGATTTTGTTCAAATTTTGTATTTTATTATTTAAATTAATATTCCTTAAAATTATGTAATAATTTGTATATTTTTGATTTCAAAATTGTTCCGACTATTAATAATGAATAATTTTGAAAAAAATATTTTTGACAGGGAATTATTTTTAGGTTAAAGAATTTTATTATTAAGTGCAAAAATTTTTCAATTCGTTTCAAAAGTTCTCGAGACATGGCGAAATGCATGAAAACTGCAATTAAATAAAGGAGCCCAAACTTTCAACCTAAAAAAGCTTTTGGGATTTTAATTTCCATATTGTCAATACCATCCATATTTTGAGAGACAAATATCCAAATTCAACAACAACAACATATACATATGTAGGTAGAGGAAGCACGCTTGCCCGATTTTATAACTTAAAAAAATATCTTCTGCACTAACTAATTAGCATATTTTAAGTTTGGCCCTCAAACCATTTAGATTGAGATCTAGTAAGTTAAAATCCGATCTTTAAATCAAGAGTTATTCAGGTTTTTTACTTTTTTAATTTTACGCACTGTATATAATAACACATAACTTTTACAAATAATAATGCTTTTCATTATTCCTTTTTCCTTATTAAACCTAATATATTAATAATGATAGGAAGAGAAATGAAGGGAAAAAATAGTGATGAGTAATTTTATAAATGCAACAATTATCTTAAATGATCCCATAAAATCTGGATTAAAAATCAGAAATGAACTGATGACAACTCACTCTAGATTGCATCTGTGGAAAACAGAACTAATTATCTAATAGAATTATTACTATTTTGTTTAATATTTTGGACATTCTCGTAGTTAGTTGACCTGTCAAAGGTACAGAAGAGCTTAAGAGCAATAAATAACTATCAATTAAATCATAATTTGACTAGTAAAAAAATGACCTTTTAGAAAAAATGATAGAAATCACTTAAAACTACTGCATTAAACCTGTACTTAGCTTAAAACTACTGCATTAAAACTGTGATAGCTGTAACTTACGTCTGAAAAAGCTGTTACAGTAAATTAAAACTCTGTCCTCAATAAGTAAATAAATGCATAAAAAAACACTTTAAATAACTATAAATTCAATGATTAGATTTTCATTTACAAATTCGGAACATTCGTGTTTTTATAATACAAAACGAAAACATAAGTATAGCAACAATGAATATAATATAAAAACTAAACTTAAATAATAATCAGTAGAAAATAACAAACCATCATTTTTAATTTATTCACTTTTTTCTGGTTACGATATTTTTTATTCCTGTATGCATACGCGTACATAATACCACATTAGTTTTATAGAAAATAATTTTAGGTTTGGAAAAATATAATCCTTGGAAACATAAACAGAAGTATTGTAGGTAATTTTATTAAACCAACATTTATCTTAAACCTATTAAAATCTATTTTGCCTACTAAAATTTTATGTACTAAATATTTTACATATTCTTTACAACATTTAAAGACAAATTCGTAAAATAAATCGAAGTAAATCTTGTGTATTGTTACCTAAAAATTTTATTTTTAATCGAATAACTATTTTAATTATAACGTCATAGAATGAAATTTATTTCGATAAGATCAATCATTTAAAAAATTTAATTACTTCTTAAAACTTATAATACGGCATCTTCCCATCTTAAAAAATACGTCACATTGTATTTTTAACAAAAACTTGAAATTTGTTTTTATTACTTTTGAGTATTATTGTGCAATAGAATGCTTAAAATGCAAAAAAAAAACTATATAATTTTTTATAATTGTAATTTTATTTTTACATTTAAATTTAATTAATTTTTTATTATTAAAATATAATAATTCTTTAGGAAAATTAAACTCTTCACTTATATTGATTTAGACACAATCAATATTGATCGATAAATAATTATTATTGATAAAATTATTTGAAGGGTTTAGCTACTACCTGAAGCAGAATCAGCTTTACACTATTACAGCATGCTTTCAAAAGCAATAATTTAGAATAATGTTTTAGTAGAATAAACTTTTTCGGTGCATTCATGTAGGATTCAGTGCACTCACATTCTGTGCATTCACGCATACACGGGGGTGTGTAAATACGAGAAATTAGTTACTGATTGTAGCATAAATAATGTTATTGGTTAAAAATTATGTCAATCAAGAAACTTTTCTTTTACTAGACCTCCCACTTTCTTCAATCTTATAAGTCACCATTTATTTTTATCTCTACCCCCCCCCCCTCGAAAGGAAAACAATTTGAATTTTCTGAGATATGCAACCTTTTTTCTTTCGAAAAAAAAAAAAGAAAGAAAAAGAAGGGGGAATGAGTCCCCTATAGGATGCTTAAAGATATCTGAGATGAAAGGATGTTCTCTGTCTGTAGTAAATCAATTGGTTACACTTGTCTTGCCCTTAAAGTGTTTCTTCTCAGAAAATTTAGCTTTGTATGCTATCACATATGTTGGTGACAATCACGGTGGTCCTTTTCAGGAACCTTCGAATTCATGGAATTGAATGCTGGCAATATACATCTTTTGACCACGTTTCCCAGAAGTCTGTTACTTATAATAAAATAACAGGGAACAACAATATTTTTCCCAGTCGTTTATGCAGAATGACCAATTTTTATTTTAAGAAAAAGTTAAATGGATAATGGAAATACCTTAACTGATTATTTATTTATTTCAATCTGATTTACACACGAGCAACAAGTAAAAATTAAGCACAACTATTAAATTTTTTTTAGTGACAGAAATAATATTATTATATTCAAAATATTTACATGTTCAAATTATCATCATAATAAAAGTTGATGAAATTACACACATATATTGTATATATATGTAATCATAATCATTAAGGATTTTCCTTATTAGTTATTAAACATATTTTAAAATTCAATTAATAAAAATATCTTTCTTAAATTTGCTATTTATTTTTAATTTGAAATTTTCAGTACTTTTCTTATTTCTTAATTATAATTTTTACAAATTTCGTTATAAGATGCACAAAATATAGTTTACTTGCACTAAACAAAATTCAATGATTGAAAATTTGATTTTATTGCTCCTTATTTCTAAGATTTGCTTTCAAAATTAAATTAGTTTTAATGGGTACTCTTCTTAACGTATTTTTCACCGTCAACGAGCATCCGATTCACATTGTGAATTTACACATCTTTTGTGCTCAACTTTTATAACATTTGTATTTATACAAGACTCTAAGGACTAAGGAACCTATAATTCTTTCCTTATTCAAAAATTGCTTGCATTCATATTACGTAGTATATATTTTAAATCTTAAAATCTAATTTCGATATATATAGATTAAAAAAATCATAAGTGATGCGAAGTGAGTGGTCATATTTTTCGCAAATTTAACCTCTCCTCCACAAAGAAATTTCGAAAAATGATACCTATACACAGCTCCTTTTTCGTAATTTAGTGAATAAAAAAAATTATTTGACGTAAATTTTTGCAACACAACCTTTATGTAATTTGATTACTTCCTTTCAAGTTGCAATGAGAATATAATTAAAAATATGGTAAAAGCGAATATTTTATGTAGAATAAACAAAAACATGCACAAAAACTGCAAACATGCCTAACATAGATTTTTTTTTCACATCAAAAATCAAATTTTTTACATCGTCAAACCATTGCATCAGAATTTTGTAAATTAAAATTTTTTTCATAATAATATCAAATTGCCGGAGTATTAACTTGCTACAACTGCGAAAAATATTCTGTAAACATGAATCGTAGCAGTATGTTATGGAATCATTGTAATGGATAAATAAATAGAGCTTTTATCGCATAGAAATTCACTATCTAATTTCATTATAAGACCGAAAATTTTTGATACAAAGCATCTTTCGTTTTTTTTCTTCTCTTATTATGTGAAATTTCGTACTTAGAAATGGTTGTTATCTACTCTTAAAATGGAAGCTCAAAATAATAAATTTATTATCAATGTTTCAAAAAAAAAAAAAAAAATATGTACTGCGAACATTTAGTTAGGCTTTGTGGTGCTCCACTATTCTCTGGTGCCCTAAGCACGTGCTTAGTGTGCTTAATGGTTAATCCGGCCTTGTCAGAACCCGGTTCACCTCATTGGAAGACGAACGCTCTATCCCCTGAGCCATCGAGGCTCAATTTGTACCTATGGAGAAATGGAGATTTTTTTACGTTTCCTAAACTAATAAGCCTATTTCTTCATTAATTTGACTTGAATTTAAATTTTTTTTAAATTCAATTACCGACCGATATCATTCAAATTTTTTCATTTAAAATTATATTCTTTAAAGTTCTGTAAAATTTTGTATACATTACAATTCAAATTAAAATTCGTGTGAAGTTAATTAAGAATTCCTCCGCAGTTGATCTTCCTGATATTTCTTAACAAGTCCAAAAGTTTAACCGCAAAAGAAAATGGACGCCTAAAAGTTCAATTGATTAGCATTGTAATGCAATACGTTAAAAATAAATATAAATAGGAAGTATATTAAAAATCTTTTGGAGAAAAAAAAGCCCATTACATGTATGTTTAAATATTAAAGTATTGCATATAAACTCGTGCAAAAAACAATCTTTAAAAAACTACAGTGCGTCAAATAATTTTGACTTTAATTGTAAAATCAAATAATTAAAAACAAATAATATACTAATACAGTCAAACCCCGCTATAGTGAACCTTCAAGGGACCGAAATTTTGGTTCACTATAACCGGAAGTTCACTATATCCGTTATGCGGGCAGTTTAACTAATGGTTCCCAAATTCCTCCCTTTTATTACATGTTATTCAAATAAATGACTGAAAAATATTATGTAGTAGCAAAAAATGTGTTATTTTCTATTACTCTTCGTCTTGCGTACAAAAAAAAAAAAATTAGTAATCTTTAGCTGATGAGCAATCCTCAACATCAGATATGGAAACACTTCCCGACTCTCAGATAATTTTTCCTGAATTTCTGTTAGTCCACTTTTTAAACTTGTCTAACCTGCCATTCGAACACACGAAAGTAATCTCATAAAATCGCTTAGCAAATTCATCGACATTTGTCCAGATACTGGAAGATTGCGGCTTCTTTGAATGCTGAACCACTTCAGTAATGCTTCTTCAACATCCTTGTGATCTGCTTCTCTCAACTTTTTTCTGCCATTTAAATTTTTTTCATCAGCAGAAATTGTTAATTGCCTATTTTTCCGTATGTTACGAACTGTAGATTTGGATAGTTTATATTCCCTGCAAATATCAGCTTGATTACATCCATTTTCAATTTTTCTGATTAAGCCCACTTTATTATCAATGAAGAACATTTTTCGTTTGCTGCTCGCCATAGTTAAATTTGAGACACTTGTTAGCAGGCTTTTTTTAACTGCACTCAGAGCAAAAAGGAGTTGAAATGAAGGCCTTATCAACGCATATTAGTGTCCAACTTTTTGACCAATAATGAATAATTTTTCATTCCCTCTGACAGAAAATGTATATTGATCCCACTGACAACTTACAGGTGCATCATCTGCCTGGGTTGGAAGCATCTACTTGATTTGTTTAGGGATGGGAAAGTAAAATAAAAAAAAGTAAACAAGAAAAAAAATGCTCATCGCTACCTTCCCCACTATAGATGGTTTTAAAAATCGGTATATGTATTTATTTTGAAGTAGAAATTTCAAAATTATTACAAAAAAATGAAGAAAAAAATTAGTCGAAGACAGAAAAAAGTTCATTATATCCAACTTCATCACTTTTTTGGTTCACTATATCCACACAAAATAATATTATACGGGTATAGCAAGGCACGGGACCGAACATTTTGTTCACTATAGCGGGGTTTGACTGTATAATACCTGATATAATAAGTGTTCTATATGTATGTTTAATTTATCCTTATATTTATGTCTATTATATTATCTTCTAATTTATCCCATATCTTCTAATGTAGCTCATTGATACACGAACTAGTGCAAACCGGTTACAGTCGAGTAAAAACACTAAAGCTGTATAGTATTACCTGATAATTAAGATTTTACCTGGAATCTTATAGTGCGTCTAATAGGGACTGTAAAGCATCATAAAAAAATTTCATTTAGATAAATGATCTTTATTTTCTAGTTATTCGATGGCAATCCTTTTACGAGGTTTGTGCACTGCAGTAATTTTTTTCTAAACTGGCAACACAAGTAAAATGGAAATCATTCTCGTCATAAATTCGAAAATTAATGTATCTGGAATAAATTTTAGAACATTACAGCAAAAGTTTTTAAAAAAATTGTATTTTTTATTTTATTAAATAGAGTATGATGAAGCACATTTTTGAAATAATATTACTTTTATAGAATTCTTGAGATTTAAGTATAGAACGACTTATAATTAAATATTTTGAACCTATCCATAAGTCATTTTTTTTTCCCAACCTGTTCCAATTACTTTGAAAGTGAGAGCACTTTATTCGCTTTAATCGAATGCCTAGAGAAATTGTTCGCACGGAAAATCAGATTTCCCGTAGTTCATTTTCATCGCTCGCAGAATAAGGGTTGGTAATTTGTAGCCCTTAATGGGAAATGTGCTGTCACCTCCTAAAATGGCGGGAAATAGAAACCGATTCTCCCGATCGTTCCAAAATCGTATTATCGGGGTCGGCTTTAATTCAACCCTCACCTACTATATATATATCTATAAAATGACCGAAGAAAGTATTTAATCCAGAATTTTGTTCTTTTTAGTTTTAAGTTCCATCTTAAAGTTCTTTTTTGAAAAAGAATAATATCTTTAGAACTGCGGATTCAATCTATTTGAAGTAATTTTTTTTTTTTTTTAACTTTATAATCGGCATGAGGATGATAGCGACTTATTTTCTTTTTTAAAAACAGAGTGGCATTTTTTTTTAAAATTAATATTTTGATTCCAGGAATATTATTGTTCCATGATGAGAAATAGTATAGATTTTGAGTCTTTTATTTTATTTTTTTTTAAAATAGTTGCTTTGAAAATGCTCAACGAGTCTATAAAGTTCTTTAAAAGACAAGCGACAATGTAAATTTATGCTTAAGATTATTTTCTTCTTTTACCTTCGGATTTGAAAAACCACCAACTGAAATATTTCAGAGAGACATATGCGTTTTGAGTCTTTGAAAGAGATGTTTCTTTATTATTCATTAAATAAGTTCAGTTTAGCAACAACGATTTGGAACTAGCTTCTAATAGATAATGAACTGCAATTATTTTGTGAAATGTGAATACTCACTTACAACGAATCTTACCTCGTCTCGGAATTGCAAGTTCGGATTTCTTATGATTAACCTTAACTAATTTTTATTTGAATATTTAAGCACACTAATTTTTCTGTGAATATGTTCCATATGTGTGCACAGTGAGCGAATAATACCTATGTTTTGTATGCTTTATTTAAATATGAAAATATCATGATCAAATAAAGCTGTATCATTAACTTGAATTAATTTTTATTTGAACACTTAAGCACTCTAAAAACTGAAGAAAAACAATTAAAAATCAAACAAACATGGAGAACAGAAATTGGTGTGAAAAAACCGTAGCTATTGTAGTCGGCATATCAAATTCTGCATGTAGTCCTGGCGAATATTATGATGGCAAAAATTACGCGTTTAAAATCAATAGTTCCAGCAATACTATTCCGAACACCTTTGCTGGATGTATTTTCAGAGACCTTGCTTTACTGTGGAAGAGAAGCTTCGTCTTCTAACATGCCGTATATAGCTCATACAGGGCTGATTGTGCTCCGGAAAAAATCCGGATTTCCGGATTTTTCTATAACGTTTCAAAAAATCATTGATCACGAAAATTTCCGGAAATCAAATTTTCAAAGGTGGAACTTAAAAACACAGTTTATTTTATTTGTTTGTAAGGAAGAGCCAGATACTTTATAAGCTTATATTCAAGATTAATATTCATTTTTTATCAGTAAATAGTTATTATAATCATAAACTCAAGAAAGAAAGACATATTTGTAAATTTCAATTACTTCTCCAAGTCGTTCATAGGTATGTGTAAAATTTTAAAAATATTTTAAGTAAACTAAGATATGTTGAGAAAAAGGAAAAAACCTTGTTTCAATTTTTTTCTAATTATTCGATTTAAACTTTTTTTTTACTCAAGAAATTTTCCGGAATTTTGACTTGGGCTCACAATCACCCCTGCATATAGTAACGTTTTAAACAACAAAAAAAATGTGTTTATTGTGATACATATATATACATCACAATAAATATAAAAAAGACTGAAAGAAAATGAAAAATTAAGAAAATCAATGAGTTTTATTTATTGCGCATAAGCTGCAAGTAAATAGAACTCATAAAATAAGTTCAATATGTAGAGAAAACATGAAAAAAATTACATAATAATGAAAAAAGAGAAGAAAATTAGTTAAAAAAACAAATTAATAAAAAACCCGAAGAAAAGATATAATCTCTTTATCAGCTCACACTATTATATCCACAAAAAGGAGTGCTTTCTAATATTGTATCAATATAGCCGAAACAAAATATATCAATACAATAGTGTGAGGAGCACTCAAAAAAATAATTTTTATTTTTAAACAAAATAGAATAGTAATAAATTAGGTAATAAATATCACGCAAAAAACAGTAAAATAAACAGAACAAAACATAAGTCGACGTCTATACAGCGAGTTGAGAATTGAAATGAACTTGCGTGAACATTTCAAGAATGATTTAAAATATTTTCGTTATAAGATTGCCAGATTATAAAACATGAAAACAGAAGCGAAAATCTCTGTAAAAGCCTAAATAGAGGGATTTTGTTTTACAGCACGTTCTTAGTACAGTACTGAAGCGCTGTAGTTACCAAGAATTGGCCCGAAAATGGATGCGAGCAAGGTAATATTATACTGTTTAATTTAAAGATGTTTATAATTAAAAAGATTGATATTTAATTATACAATTTTAATGATTTTAGAAAATTAACTCTTATTTATGAAAGGGAGAGAGAAAGAAACATGAATTGCCTGTTTTGCACATATTTTTAGCTACGGATTTGCTCGAAATGGATTTGCACATGGAAAAAATTATATAAATCAACAAAGAAGTTTTTAGTAAATTTATTTACAATAGCATACATTTTTATTATCAAATTTTTTAAAGAGTTAGCCGATTTGTTTTTTTTTTCTTTTGGATAAATAAGCATTACGACATATTCTTTTAATTCTTTTCATTTGATTGAAAATGATATTTAAATAGATGTCTTTAGAAACATTAGAATTCCAAGTACTTAGTTTACTTATAATAAAATTAAAATAATTTCTTTTATCATATGAATCAACAAAGCAGATATTTTCTTATTTTATAATACCCAAATCCAAAAAATTTATATTATCATCATGATTACGAAGCAAGATTAATTCCTCGGGGTAAATATTTAATAAAATTGTATAATCTTGAAAATTAAAGATAATTAAATCACCAATTAATTTAAAAACAATTTTAATATTAAGATTCTGCTTTTTTCTTCATCATAATAGCGCAAAAATAAGTTAGTTGAGAGAGATAAAAAATTAGATCCTTATGGTATTCTATCAATTCGAAGAAAAATATCTTTTCCATTGTAAAGATAATTACTAAAAAGACAAAAATTGATTAGAATTTCCCAATAATTAAAATCGCAATCAAGGATATTTTTAAAATCGTACTAATAATTCAAAAGGACATTTTTTAGTTTAGAAAGAGGAATGCTATTGAAAAGATCCTGGAAATCAAAAGTCGCAATATAATTCATTTTATTTTGTTTAATAAATTCTAAAATCGTTTGATTATTAGTGATAATCCAAAAAACACCTTTAATAATATTGTTAAGAATTTTATTTAAGTAATTAGAGAAAATGGTGCCAGGTTTCATTAGGTAAGTATTAGATAGTGATCAGAGGACTATAAATATATTTTATGAAACAAAACAATATCTTAAATAAGGAGGAAATTAACAATTGGAACATTAAATCTGAGTGGCGTTAGGTGCCCCCTTAATCTGGGCGATCGCCTGCCTTGCTACCCCCTTCCTCCGACCTTGGATTTGAATACGTACGAATCCGATCAAAAGTAATTAAGATGTTCCTTTTTTTATTTATGCATTACACTTTATTTGCGTGCACGCTTTTTAGAAATAACTTAAATTTTAAGGTTACCGTTCGTTTAGAAAAGCTTAATTTTAAATTAATTATGACGTTATAACAACAATTAATTAACTGGCCAAAAAAATAATAATTAATAAATTTAGAAAGCAAAAGCTTTATCAGTCTTCGATATTAACCAAAATGGTAGAAAAAAACTTCGAATGATAATCAAATTTTAATACTGATATGAATGGAAAATTCCAGGAGAATTCATGCAATTTTGAATTATTTAGTACTTTTTTTGAATTAACGAAAACGTTCGAATTAAAAAAGATCTCCTATAAGAATATAAAAGGGTGAATCGCAAGTAAAGTTTAAACTTTTTAAAATAATCCTTTGCCTTTTTAAATTTCCTCCATTGAATGCGACATAAAATTTCATAGTGATGACACAATTAGCAAAAAGCTACCGAAAGAAATTCAATTTCAGCTTCCTCTCAAAATGATTCGGGTTTTATATATAAACCTCAATACGCATGAGCGAGAAATGATTGACGTCGCAGTTCAACTTTTGCACCGCCTTATGCCACGCCTTTTATAAACCACGCCTATTGGACATGGACCTTGCTGTAGGATGATTTAGTCGACGAAAGGACTGAGCTCCGTGACTAACATAACAGTCAACCCGCTATTATTTGGAGTTCAACACGTGAATGGAAGGTGATTATAACTGTAGATCGTGATCAATTTATAGAAATCGTTTGCAGTTGGAGAATTTAATATAACATTTCTGGCAATTGCTGAATAGAGTCTTTATTAATTTGGAAATCGGAGCTGTCAAATCGAAACAGCATATAACAATTTAAAAAAATGTACGAATGGCAATGGAAGAGATTGGTCTTTATTTTTGCATAGTTTCTAAAAGTAGATATTCCATAAAAGTGCAATTTATATAGCTTTCACATAATTCGAAAATTTTCATGAATGATTGCCAAATTTCTCGTCATTTGATAATGGAAGCAGTAATCTCATGGATTGTTAGATTCCAGTTCGTGTGTTTTCGAATTTTAAGTGTTGACTTAAAATCTCAATATGATATTTAAGCATTACTTTTGAGAAATGAGTCAATCAAAAATAATTCTCTTGAAATTTTGTTAAAAAAAAAGAAAAAAAATGAAAGGTTATGCTTTTATATGAATTTTAATGGTTGCGAAGTACATTTTCTTTTTAGAAATGACTTGACTAAAGTTGCGGAATCTTCTGCGGAATGTCAATGAAATCGAAAATCTTAAAAGTTGAATGATTTACATTTGAGACCTGACATCGTTTGGATAATTTGAGAGAATTATCGTCTGTTTACGGAATCCGTGATAAATATCGTCTGAAATAAATTGTTTCAATTTGTCCCATGAAGTTAGAAGCATAGTTTGCAAATGTGGTAATCAGACAAAACTTATCTAATCATGAAGATGATTATGTGTGCTGGCTGTGATTCTCCTATTTTGGACAGATATTTGTCGAAGGTGGAAGAACGTGCCTGGCACGCGAAATGTGTTAAATGCTGGGACTGCCAAATAATACTCGCAGATAAATGTTTCTCAAGGGACGGAAAACTGTATTGCAAACCCGACTTCTTTAGGTAAGTTATTCATTTTATAAATACTACTTATTCCTACTCTTACTTCACTAAATAGTTCTAGTTTAAGGTATTCTAGACCTTCTGCTTAGTGAAATATTAATTATTTTAAATGATTTCGGAGAGAAAAACTCAATCAAATTCAAATACTTCTATTTAATGAAATTTCATTTTTCGAATTTCTCCATTTTGCTATTTTTTTTCGATGAACAAGAACATTTTGGAAATTTCTTCGCAAAATAACTTCCAAATAGCGAAGTGAATTTTCTATTTAACGAACTTTTCTTTGAGATCCATTTTCCCAAAATATTTCAGAACATTTAAAACTTGCTAACATATTTTTTGAGGTTAATTGTTTTTCGAAGAGAAAGCAGTAAATTCCCTTTCCTTTTTTGTTTGCATTTAATACGAAAAACTCAGACGAAATTAACGGATTTTATCAGTAGCTATTAAGCTTAAGAACACAAGTGGGAGTATATGTTTAAAATTATTTTTATAATAAATTCAGCTATAATTCGATACATAAATTTAGCTTTTTTTTTTTCAGTTGAAAATGTATGTAGCATGACAGTGTAACACTTATACTCTATTCTTGCTTTTCATGCAAATTTCTTCTATGGTTAAGATTTATAAAATAAATACTAGATACTAGTTTGCAAGATAAAGGTCTATCCATTGCTATTTTAATTATGCCTAGTGTTTAGGAATTTAAAACTTGTTTTGTGCTGTTTAAGTGTTTCAAAAGGTAATTTTCTATTTAACGAATTTTCCATATCACAAACTTATTATTGGGATTTAGCGACTTCGTTAAATAGAGGTCCGACTGTAATAAGGTTTTGAACTAATATTTATATACTAAGAAACGAATAATAAGGACTTTACGATTTTAAAACTTGTAAATAATTTTGTTTTGGAAAATAATATGGACTACATTTAAAGATTTCTGAAATGATTCGCTAATGTTAACTCTTACAATAATCACGGTTTAAATAAAAAGTGAAATATCTCTAAGAGTTGATCATTAAAAGTATAATGTCTTGAACCGTTGTATAATTTCTTTCTCGAATTTGTGTAAATTCGCTCCATCCTTAATAAAGCTTAAATTGAACCAAGTTTCGATTCAAGTTAGACCGTATTAGCCAGTTCAAATCGAATTAATGTCAATGTAGTTCAATTTGGTATCGTAATGGGAAGAAAAAAAATGTTCGAAAGTTGCATCAAATTTGAATGATATAAACGCTGGTTCAACGTATTTCAAAATTTCTAGCGGTTTTAATCAGATAATTATGAGTTCATTTATACATTAAAAATAATCAAACGATTTCTAGACTTTTCAATATGTATAATCATGAAACCATTCGCAAAATTTTAAAGCGTATAAAGACGTATTCAAGTAACTCTGATTTGAAAAAAAAATTTAAAATAAGTAATTTTAGTACCGAATTAAATTGATTTATAGGACTAAGATGCTCAACACTCTGCTTGCTCCGCCCACCAACCCCCTTAATTGTTTGTCATTATTTTTTTGTTTTTCTTCTTAAAAGTCAACATTTTTCAAAAAATGAAAAAAGAACATTTTAATAAAAAAATATTCGATTTTTTTTCCTTTATGTTGTAACATTTTGTTAATATGTTGTTATTCATAACAAAATAAACGATATTTGAAAAATCATTATTTAACCTAAGGATTAACCTGGATAAATAGTTTTCTCTTTTGTTCCTTCTTAAAAAATTTCAATATAAATGTTACATCTACAGATTAACTTTAATATTCAGACTCAAGCTTATAAAATAAACAATCATATAAATAACAAAATGATAAAATAAAACGAAGCAACTTATTCGAAGCTTATATTTTTATAGTTATATTCTAAATATCAGTTTACATAAGTTTTACTTCAAAAAAACTGTAAAAAATTACTTTAAATTCTTGTCAGAGTGGGACATAAAAATTCATTAAAAAGTTTTGTTTGAATTTAAAATTTTTTGAGAAGTCAAATTTAAATATTTGATAAACGTATTTGTTATCTTCTTTTAGGATTTAACTAATCTAAGAAATAAGTTGGAGTTAAAGTCTTCTCTATTATACTAAGAACGTATTACTGATTTTTCATGCTTTTTGCAAGGAAAAAAAACATCTTTCGAAATTATTTAATATCTATTATCTATCAGCAATTTCGAATGGTATTGGGATTTCTCTATATACTGATCATTTAAACTTTACAGCATTTAATTTTTTTTTTTTTTTTTTTTTTTTGTGAAGGTAGCTTATACAAGAACGGTGAAATGTTAAATTTAACTGAAAGTAAAATAAAAAGAATATGCATATATTTTTAGAAAAAGTTTATATTTATTAAACTAACATATTTTTCATTTGAAAGGTTGGAACAATAATACCATCTAGAACGATTCTTACTTAAAATGATTTTAAAATATACGATTAATTGTCAATTGCAATATGCAAAAGTAAAAATGAAATTTGTTAATAGTTTCAAAAAAACAAAATATCAAATCGTTTCTAAAGTTTATTTAAGCGTAAATTGATATTTCCTTGTAATCGATATTTCAGTTTCCATTGTTTCAAATTAGATACGGTATCACGATAAAATATAAATTTTGCTTTAAAAATAATCGAAGCGAATAATGGTTTTAAAAAGTTGATAGTTTTTTAAGATCCATTACACAAATGTTAATATATTATTTTTAAATTTATTTAAAATACATATACTGAACAGTTTATTTCATTTAATTAATTAATATCATTTGATTAATTAAAAAAATTCAAGAATACTTTTTTGTTCAAAATTCATTTTTGAAAATAACGTTATCAAATCTTAATTAATTTAAAAGAAATAAATGTCGGAATAATTTTTTTTCTTGAAATTAATGTAACAAATCACTTTCAAATAAAAGCATGTATTTTTAAATTCACAATATAGAATTTATTTTTGAAAAATAGTGTTATTGAATAAGATATAGTTAAGAATGTGATAATTAAGAATAAGATATAGATAAGTAACTAAATTTCAAACGTTCACTAAAACAAATATTCATTTGTAAAAAAATGGGTAAAAATATGTGAAAATAGTTCCTAAAGCAAATAATGATCGAAACCCCCAAACTTGAAACTGTGGAGCTAGAAATGTGTGTAACCACCATAGCTAAATCTTTCCATCTTGGATCCGATAGTTTAGTCAGTAATCCGATAGTTTATTTTACTTTTTGCTCAGGTGTTAAAACTTTTTAAGCACTGTGGCGTATAAAGAAAATTCAACTTCGGAGTGATTATAACGCATAATTTTTTTTATAACGCAACCACTAAGACAAATATTTTGAAAAATTTTTTTATATAGTAAGTTAAATAAGTAAGTTTTATATAGTAAGTTAATACGTTATATTAAAACGTAGTTTTTTAACTTCAGAATCAAACTTAGATTCATCAAACGTACATGAAATTGATTTAAAGTATATAAAAAAATATACTTTTCTCGAAATGTACCGTGTTAAGCATTTACGTTGTTTTTTCAACTGCACGACTGATAACCATAAATGCAAATTATTATTAAAGGCCAAAAGAATCCGAATCAAGTCAAATTGTATTACCATCCCCAAATTATATTTATGCAATTTTAATTGCTTTTTAAAATTTTATGTTCCAGTCTTTCATCCCTGCAAGCATTATTTTAAATTGATATGAAGCAAGCTAATTAACTAACATCTCTTTGCAGTCTATCTTCTAATCGGTGGGTACCAGTTTGTGTGGGAAGCGGCTTGTGCGCAATGCTAACCCCTATAATCATACCATTGATCACAGAATTATGTGACGCTTACGTTCGTGACCTCCCTTGCCTACAACGGGCTGTTGCGAGAAGGGTTTACTTTTGAAGTCACTACTATGCACAGTTTTAATTGCAAATAGTTAATAATTGCGATTTTGATTTTTGGGAAATTTGAATTAATTTTCTTCTTTTTAATAATCATCTTTACAATGGAAAACATATTTTTATTCAAATTGACGGAATATCATAAGGATCTAATTTTTCATCTTTTTTATCTAACTTATTTTTGCACTATTATGAAAAAAAATTATTCTCTTTATATTAAATTTGATTTTAAAGCTAAATTAAATCTTTTACTCATTATTAAATTTATATTATATTCTCAATCTTTTATCTAATTAAGTCTAAATTAAATCTTTTACTCTTTATTAAATTTATATTATATTCTTAATCTTTTATCTAATTAAATATAAATTAAATCTTTTATTTAAATGAAATCTTTTACTCTTTATTCAATTTATATAATACTCTTAATATTAAATTTGTTTTTAGAGCTAAATTAAATATTTTTTTTATATAAAAAATAGTATATTATTATATTTCAAAATGGATATGCCCATAGCTAATATCCATTTTGACTTCTCATTGATATTAAATTTTATTTAAAGGAATCTAAAGTTTATAAATTTATTAAATTGTCAATAACAATTTTTCCCTTAGTGTGTCGGAGACGATCCTAAAGATGCTCTATAGGTGAAATTGATAAACACGTTATAAAGAGAAAATCGTGAACAAAAGTTTGGATGATTATTTTTTTTCTTCCCTCAACGATAACGAAACTCGCGAGAAAAAGAATGACTTCCTCTTAATCAGCCTAAGTTTAAGCAATTTTTGAATAAAGGCTGATTTATAGTAAGCATCATTGAACGTTCTTTAAAGATATTTTTTTAACTAATGTAACTGAATGGTAGTAATTAATTTTTATTTTATTTTATATAATTTAACTTTCAGAGATTTTTATATACAGTCGAACCCTGTTATAGTAAACATGGTTTATAGTGAAATTTGACAAAAAGTTCCATGTAGTTATTTTAAAAATTACACTCCTCTTATAAAGGAACATTAACTGAGATGAAATTAAGCATATTTAGAAATACAATCCAACCCCGTTATAGTGAACATGGTTTATAGTGAACTCCCGGATATAGTGAACGAAATGTTCGCTGCCGTACCTTGCTATATACATATAATATTATTTTTTGTGGATATAATGAACCAAAAGAAGAGAGGAAATTGGATATTTTGAGCTTTTTTCTGTCTTTGACAGATTTTTTTTTTTGTTGGTCATTTTGAATTTTTATATAAAATACCGATTTTTAAAACCATCTATTCAGTGGAATGTAGCCATGAACATTTTGTTCTTGTTTGCTTCTTCTATCTCAGTTTCACATCCCTAAATATTTTATATATCCAAGACCAGGAGTTATAAAAATTAAAAGTTGACACCATTTTTTGTTACTACATATTGTTTTTTAATCATTTTTATATTTCTTTTAATGAATCATTTATTTAAATTATGTGTAATAAGAGGAGCAGTTCGGGAAAAATTAATTAAAATTGTTTGCAGGACCGATATAGTAAACTCCCGGTTATGGAGAACCGAAATTTCGTACCCTTGAAGGTTCACTATAGCTAGGTTTGACTGTAGTTTCATTCTTTTCATCTTTTTTAAAGATAACACACATTCTGTGTTTGGACACTGGGTTTTGATTATAGAACCGAAACTATAATAGTATTTCCGGGGAGGAGGGGAAGAATAGAAAAGAATGTGTGTTATAATATGCAACTGACCGAGTAGTTTCAAACTTTCGCTAGGAAAAAAAATTATATGAAACAATTAACAGCATTATTTGTGTTTATTCACATATTTAGCAAAAAGATGGAAGTTACTATTTTAAAATTTTTTCTTCTTTTTACTGTTGTCATTCTCAAATAAATGCTGACATTACCATAGTCGCTTTAGTAAAATCAAAAAATTACAGAATAAATAAAAAGAGAAAAAAACTTAATAAAAATACGGAAAAAAAAATTTTAAAAATCCGAAAGGAAAAAAAAGATATAATCTTTTCACATGATTATATCCCCAAAAAGGAGTGCTTTCTGTGAGCTGATAAAAAGATTATATTTTTTTTTCTTCGGATTTTTATACATTTTTTTTCTGTATTTTTATTAATTTTTTTTCTCTTTTTTCATTATTCTGTAATTTTTCCATGTTTTATCTACAATTTGAAGTTCTTTTATGAGTTCTATATACTTGCAACTTATGAGCAGAAAATAGTACTTACTGTTCTTCTTAATTTTCTTCGTTTTAGCAATATACAATTTCCTTACCTATTACCTCCAGTCCTAAATTTCATAAAATTCCTATAAAATTTAGAACAATCGCATGTGGATCTAATACTTATCCTTACTGAACATGGCATCATTTTCTGTATCTACTTAATAAATTTATTAGCAATGTTATTAAAGATTGTTTTTGTTGAATTATCACTCATAAACAACCGATTTGAGAATATAATTAAACATAATAAAATTAGTTCTATTGCGACTTTTGATTTTCAGGATCTTTTCAATAGCATTTCTTCTAAACTCAAACCTAACTTCTAACTTCTTTTAAGTTATTACAATGATTTTAAAAACATCTTTAATTGCGATTTTGCTTATTGGGAAATTCGAATTAATTTTTGTCTTTTTAATAATTATCTTTGCAATGGAAAATATATTTTTATTCAAACTGACGGAATATCATAAGGATCTAATTTTTCATCTCTCTTAGCTAACTTTTTTTTAATATAAATAAAATAATTACTTGGAATTCTAATGTTTCCAAAAACATCTATTTAAATGCCATTTTCACTCAAATGAATAGAATTAAAGGAATAAGTAGTTATGTCCAAAAAACAAATCGACAAACTCTTTTAAAATTTGATAAAATAAAACAATCGTTACCCAACTAAAGTAATTAAGTTCTATATAAAATCATTGAATTAATTGTATGTTATTATTATAATTAAATTTATAAAAAACTTCTTCGTTAACTAAATTTATATTTTTACCATAGGCAAATTCAATTCGGGCAAATCCGTGACTAAAAACCTGTGTAAATCGGGCAAATTATGTTTCTTTTTTTAAATAAATTTTAATTTTTTAAAACCATTAAAATTGTATAATTAAATATCTCCCTTATTAATTATAAACTTTAAATTATCTTCTATAATATTATTACCTTGCACACATCCATTTTCGGGCCAATCCTTGGTAAATAACAAATCGAACGCTTTTCAGTACTGCAGTACGAACGCGCCATAAAAGATTTACGCTTCTAACTTCTATGTGCTCTTCTGTTTTCATATTTTGTAATGCGGCATTCTTATTACGAAACTATTTGAATTCATTCTTGAAAGATTTCGGTTTGTGTAAGTTCATTTGAATTTGCTGCTCGCTTTATAGATTTCGTTTTGTGTTTTGTTCTGCATTTTATTTTCTGTTTTTTGCTTGATATGTTTTGTCTCGTATATTTTTTACTTAATTTTTTTACTGAATGTTTGTGTCCTTTTTTCGTTTAAATTTTTTTAGTGCTCCTCACACTATTGTATTGCTATATTTTGCTTTGACTATATTAATACAATATTAGAAAGCAGTTTTTTTGTGTGGTTATAATCGCGTGAGATGACAACGAAATTATGTGTTTTCATTATTCTGTTTTCCGGCTTTTTAATATTTAAAAAATATATATATATTTTTAAAAATATATTATTTTAATAATTTTTCTTACCTTTTCTTTTAATCTTTATTATATTATTTTCAATCTTTTTTCTTTATTTTAAATTTATATTTGTTTTTATTAACATTGGGAAAATGTTTTTCTTCGAATCTATGACATACCAAATTGTACCCCCTAAAAAGGGGCCATTTCAATTGTGGATGGGTGGCGCAGTTGGTTTGTCGTTGGCCTTCTGAGCCCAAGTCTGCGGGTTCGATCCCCGGCCCAGACACCGGATTTTCTGAGGATGCAGAAGATCCTCAGCGGCCATGTCGTATGATTATGCGGCATGTAAAAGATCCCTGGATTGCCTCATTGGCTCTTGGCATTTCCGGCAAAATTAAATTCCTAGTGCACTTTAGCATCCAAATAGAGTCTCGGTGCTGCCATCTAGTGTGACAGAAACTAGACGTCCAAATTAACATGACCAACGGTATCTCACCCATTGTGGTGGTCCTGAAAGAGTGGATACCACCTCTGGAGAACGCACTAGGTCTGCTCATCGGCAAGACCGATTGTACAGCTCATTGAAAAAAAAATAAAAATAATATAAATTCGACAATTAATAAATTAGACGATTTATTACATAAATATAGAATATTTATTATATCAGTTATTATATTAGTATATTACAATAATTAGCCCTAATTATTCGACGCACTGTAGTTTTTTAATAATGACATGATTTGCACGAGTTTATATGCAATACTTTTATATTTAAACATACATGTAATGGGTTTTTATTCAGGAGATTTTTTATAGACTTTCTATTTGTATTTATTTCTAACGTATTGCATTTCAATGTTAACCAATTGATACACGAAAGTAAACCAGTGCAAACCGTCTCGTAAAAACAATAAAACTGTATAGTAATCACCTGATAATTAAGATTTTACATAGAATCTTACAGCGCGCCTAATAATTTGGCCATGGACTGTAGTACAGTTTGGAAAGTTTCAGCTTATTGAAATAATGCTTAGACCCTGTTTCGTGTAAGTTTGAACGAAACACGATTTTTTCTCAAAGAATTTCTCGGGTTGTTGTAGAAACAGAAATCTGTTTTCATTTTATAGATGACGCTTTTAACTTTATACCTGTAACTTGTTTGTAAAATGAATAGATTTCGAGAATCCCCCTCAGTAAAATCAATTTTAGAAAAATAAAATGTACCGTAAAATGTCTCAAGTAAAATAACTGCTAAATATTTTGTTACTGTATCGGTAAAAAATATTAGCGAATGACAAAAGGAAGTCAGATTAAAATAATTTTTCCCAATGAATTTCTCTCGTTCGTAAATAATTTTTTTAGAAACCTTATCTCTTGGATTTAGTACGGTGAAGAAAGTCAAATGTGATTTATAAAACGGAAATAAATTAATAATAATTGCCCTTTTTATTGCCAAAAAATAATCTCTTTTATGTTTTTCATATGACAGTAATAACAATTTCTGCAGAAGTAGTTTTTCAGAAAGGGTTACATTAATGCTAGCGTATTCTTGTATTTCCTAATTGTAAAAAAACATTACACGGAAGTAAAATCTTGAAAAAAAATGTACAAAATGAATAAATAAAATTTTAAATTGATCATGAAATGATCGACAAGAAGCGTAACCCCCCCCCACCCCTCTAAGTAGCTGAGTCTTTAACGGATGAGATAACAGAACTTCCAAGGAATCTATGAGCATCATCTATGTCAACAATGCATCAAATTATGATGCATTGTTGACATTCTGCATAAAATGATAACAATGTGAAAAAAAGGTTTTTTTTTCTTTTTTTTTCTTCCAAAATTTAATCTTCTCGATTCATCTTACACTAATGTTTAATAAAAAAAAGTTTTTTTTTTTCTTCTTGTAAATTATTATTTCTTACCTACACAAGCAGGCAGCAACATTGAACACAGGTAACGAACAAAAAATAAAATATTTTTTTTAAATTCAACATTACCAATTTCTTTCACATTTCCCATTTAGATAGTGAATAATGAAAAAAAGTAAATTGTTAAATATCATTATTTTCTGCTTAAACTAACTAACATTTAGTAACAAATGATAAGGATAAATGATAATTACAATTTCCATTCAATATTCATTGATACCGAATAGTGAAAAAAAATTTTTTTGTTGTTGTTTAATATCATTTTTTCTCACTTACAAATGTCGACAATTAGCCTGAAATGATAATCTGCGCAGCATAATTATGATTCAGCATTCACTTCAGCATCACTGCGCAGCATTCACTAATATTGTAGTACAACTTTTTTGAATATTCAGCAAACGTGAATTTCGATTGTAACACGGCTATACATAATATTTTGTATTACCAAACAAATTGATATATATTGATACATGAATTGATATTATATCAAGCATTTTACATTGAATTAGGGGTTTGATTGTTTGAATACTTTTACTTTTTTAATTTTTTTCAATATAGTTCTTATCATGATTGTGATTGTTTTAATTTATATAATTGAGTGTGCTTTATAAAGTATTTAATATATTTTTTTTCCGCGGAAGAATGTATAAAAACATTCTATTACGATATTGATTCATAATTATTATAATAATTAGTATTCGATAAATATAACTTAAAATTTCAAAACGAAACGTAACATAAGATATTAGAAAATATATAATATTAAATAAGAACAATCACATTAATGAAGCCTAAAACAGAGACGGACATCGAATAAATATTTTTAAGTGGTAGCTTATTAATTGTAATTCTTGGTTAAATAAATTCAATCTATTAGATTTTTATCTAACACTATTTCTAAATTATTCGTAGGTTTATATAAATCACCACTTTTTATAGTTATGTCACTCTAAACTTTTCAAAAAGCAGGCAAAATTAGTCAAGTATTTGCAAAATTTAGTTTGTAATTATTTACCGTTTTTTAAATTATTTTGGCGTGTCCGGAGCAGTTGGCATCTCTGCTAAAAGTGTTATTAAATATTATAAAATATGTAGTATTAAATAAAAACAATAACATTAATGTAGCCTAAAAGTGTTATGAGATATTATAAAATATGTAATACTAAATAAAAACAATCACATTAAGGAAGCTTAAAAGTGTTATGAAATGTTTCTCACTTCGTATTATTCTGAGAAAATCCATAATGAGACTATTCGAGAATGTTGTATTATCATAGTATTGTGTCATGATGGCTACTTATTTCACCATCGTTGGTGAAATAATAATAAAAAATTAGCGACTTTAAAGATTTTTTTACATAAATTTCAAGAAATAGTGAAAAAAAAAAAGAATTCATTACCCTACATCATCCATAATTTTATTAACATCTATAGATACAAAAAAAAAGAAGAAAATAATAGAATTTTTTTTTTTTTAATATTTTATCTTAAAAGCTTTAAACGAAAACAGGACTGGTTACCCATTAGACAAATGCTTTTTCTTTCTGGATTGACTCTGTGAAACGACACAACATTTCAAATCATGGGTTGCAAAAACTATCTCCATGGATGTTTGTCGTAGGATTGATTTTCAAATTCTGCCTATGCATGTGTTTCAAGACATCACAAAATACTCTTCCTACTTCAACATTCATATTTATATTTAAATCGCCGTCAAGCCAGTAATAATGCCGTTAATAATAAAAAGAACAAGAAAAAAGAGTAAGCCTTTAATAAGAGTAAGTCATTAATAATGAAAAGAATATAAAAATACTTTAAATCATTATTATGTAAAAACATAAAAAATGTCTGCTAATGAAAATAAAACAGCAGCGGTCGTAATAACAGCGCATGCGCACTGTTTACTATTACTCTTGAACACGTTGAAAAGATTGTGGACGCCATCAAATCCAAATTAAGACCCATTTTGACAATTTGTAAAAAAAAAAAGAAAAAAGAAAAAAAAAAAGAAAGAAAGAAACAAGATATAGAAGGTTTTGGCTTGAACAAAAAGTATGGTTTTGACAAAACAACAATAACTAATACTTAAGCGACATTTTACACAGTTCAGAAAACGCAAGCAAAGAAAAGTTACATTTGCAAAAATAACAACAAAAAAACATTTCGAAGTTTAACTATTAGGGGGGGGGGAAGGTCTCATATGCCGCCATTTTGGGGATAAGAGTCCTTTCTGAGTAAAAAACCAAGTTAATAAAACGACTTATTTAAGATCCCTTCACATATGATTTGTAGAAAATTACATCGCGAAATCGCATTCAATTAACTGCCATTTAAGCTCTAGTGTTTATTTGCATAAAAGATTATTGTACAACGACAGACAAAACCAAAAACAAAAAAAAAGAAAGGTAAAGGTGGGAAAAGAAGTGTTGTTTGAGAAGAGAGTCTCGTGCCCTTGCCAAAATCTCGACCCGTCTTTTTATCAGATAATAGCGGGTTCGAAATCGCGTAATTCGCTTAAACACCGGTCTACGATCACCGCTTTACTTATGATTAATTCACTGTCAGCGGTTTTTGTGAGGAATACTGCTTTTGTTTTAATTCCCCCCTTTTTATTTTATTTTTTTGATTTCCTTGAAAAGAATATCAACGATTCAGAAAAAGTCGGAATATTCTTTTTCAAGAAATATTACTTTGTATTCATAAAATGAAAATTGTTGTGTCTAAAAGAGAAATTCCGTCACGTCGCGGAAAAAAAGGAGCGTTTCGCAGGGAGCGGCCGACAGTTTATCAAATAATAATACGTTTCGCGCACATGCAGCGTATGACCGGTAGTTTTCGTAGTCTTTTTAATTCAAATGTCGCATAATTGAGCATGCGTTGTGCGATAAAGAAATACTTAAAGATGGCCAATTTTCCAACAATTTTTTCTCTCTCTTTCTTCATTTTGGATTATTTTACCTGTTATTAAGGAAGCCCGAAACGAGGGAATTTAATTTGAAGTTGTTAGAGGCAACGAAAACCCAGTGATTTTGCCCTACCGCGCACTCAATAATAGTCTGACTTTCTTTTATTTTTCTGGGGTGGGGTTGACAAAGTCAGGTTAATTCGCACGTTGCTCTTAAATGACTTATTATTGGTGGAGTAGCTCTTCTTAAAGAAATACTTAAGGAAAAAGAAAAAATATATATAGTTTCAGGGAAATTTTATCTTATACTTAAATGAATGATTTAAGTAAAACAGTTTTTTTTTAATTGAAATTATTGATTTAAGTTCAAATATTGTTAAAAAAAAATTTTCAGGGAAATATATTTTATCTTATACTTAAATGAATTATTTAAATAAAGCAGTTTTTTTTATTTAAATTATTTATTTAAGTTAAAAAATTGTTTAAAAATGGTTTCAGGGAAATTTTATCGCATACTTAAATAAATAATTTAAATAAAACAGTTTTTTTAATTTAAATTATTTATTTAAGTTAAAAAATTGTTTTAGGGAAATTTTATCGCATACTTAAATAAATAATTTAAGTAAAAAGTTTTTTTTCATTTAAATTATTGGTTTAAGTTAAATAATTTTTAAAAAATGATTTTAGGGAAATTCTATCGCATACTTAAATAACTAATTTCAATAAAACAGTTTTTTTTTTTAATTTAAATTGTTTATTTAAGTTCAAAAATTGTTAAAAAATTTTTTTCAGGGAAATATATTTTATCTTATACTTAAATGAATTATTTAAATAAAGCAGTTTTTTTAATTTAAATTATTTATGTAAGTTAAAAAATTGTTTAAAAAATGGTTTCAGGGAAGTTTTATCGCATACTTAAATAAATAATTTAAATAAAACAGTTTTTTAATTTAAATTATTTATTTAAGTTAAAAAATTGTTTAAAAAATGGTTTTAAGGAAATTTTATCGCATACTTAAATAAATAATTTAAATAAAACAGTTTTTTTAATTTAAATTGTTTATTTAAGTTCAAAAATTGTTAAAAAATTTTTTTCAGGGAAATATATTTTATCTTATACTTAAATGAATTATTTAAATAAAGCAGTTTTTTAATTTAAATTATTTATTTAAGTTAAAAAATTGTTTAAAAAATGGTTTCAGGGAAATTTTATCGCATACTTAAATAAATAATTTAAATAAAACAGTTTTTTTAATTTAAATTATTTATTTAAGTTAAAAAATTGTTTAAAAAATGGTTTTAGAGAAATTTTATCGCATACTTAAATAAATAATTTAAATAAATATTTATTTAAGTTAAAAAATTGTTTAAAAAATGGTTTTAGGGAAATTTTATCGCATACTTAAATAAATAATTTTAATAAAACAGTTTTTTTTAATTTAAATTATTTATTTAAGTTAAAAAATTGTTAAAAATATGGTTTCAGGGAAATTTTATCTTATACTTAAATGAATAATTTAAATGAAACAAAGTTTTTTTTTTTAAGTGTTGCATTTAAGTAACTCTTTTTAAGGAAATACTTCTTATACTTTAAATTGTTAAAAATAAGTATATAAAAACTAAGAAACGCTTTAAGGAAAAATGTTATCCTATATTTAAATGAATAATTTAACAAATAAAGCAGCTTTTTTTTTAAGTGTTGTATTTGAGTTGTTCTTTTTAAGAAAATACTACTTATGCGTTGAATTTCTGAAAGAAAGAAAAAACAGTTATAGGGGGAAATGTTATTCTATATGTAAGTAAAGAATTTGATACATAAAGCATGTACTTCAAATTGTTAAAAATGAGTACTTTCAGGGAAAAAAAATTTCTGTATTCAAATAAATAATTTTATACAAAAAGCAGTTTTTTTTTCTTCTAAGTATTGCATTTAAGTAGCTTTTCTTAAGTAAATACTTTTTATTTTATAAATTATTAAAAAAAGCAACAAGTTTCAGGGAAAATGTTATCCTATATTTGAATAAATAATTTAATAAATGAAACAGTTTTTTTTTTAAAATGATGCACTTAATAAAAACTTATAACGTGTAAAATAAGATAGTAAACGTATTACCCCTTCTCACACATACCTGATACAGACACCTTAAATACCCGAATACATTCGAAAAGCAAATTTTGAAATGTGTAAGTCTGTTAACTTTAATTCATGCTTGTTTTATATACAAAAACGTAATAAAATTAAACATTAAGAAATGCGTGCTGGGGAAAAGAGAATTCAAACATTGAAGAAAAACACTACTTTTCTTTTTAAGGGTGCAACTTAGTCACAAATTATTATATTTTAATATTTAACAGAGGTTGACCATTTTCACTTTTCAAAATTCCTCTTATTCAAACTCTTTGAATTTTAAATACTTTTTTTTATTTCTTTACAAGCATTATTCCACCTGAAATTCAGATTCTTATATTAATTTTATAAGTAAAGCTAGTACTTCCTTCAAGTCCAAAACAAACAAATAAATTTTCATATATACGAACCATTTTTCCTCTTTAATTATGGTTTCTAAGTCCTTGTTGAGTCCTTTATTGTTTAGTTCAAATATTATTATTATTATTTTTAAAAAAATTAAGCAAAAAATAAATAAATTTGTTTCGACTTGCGATGATTTTCTGGGAATCATCTGCATCAGATGCTAAATTTATATAGAATCTTACTGCAATTAAATTTCGGGGGAATTTTTTGAAAACTTAGTGCAATCTATTGTGAGACAATCTATTTAAAAGCCTTTATCTGTCAAACAATAATTTAATAAATTTAACAAACTTAGTTAAATTAAGAATAATCCGGTAAAAAATATTTTTACCAGATTTATGAAGTTTTAAAAATAAATTCATAGTATAACACAACTCATGTTATTTAAAAATAGCTCCATAATACGTTTTGTTGAGAAATACTAATCTCTGACGATGAAAAATTATGAGTCATTGAAGTAGAAGTAAAGACACTTGAGACAGTTCACAAACAACAAAATCCCTCTATTTACGCTTTTACCTTAATTTGCTCTTCTGTTTTCACATTTCGTAATCTTACCATTTTATTACGAAAATATTTAAAATCATTCTTGAAAATTTTCCCCTTCATGTAAGTTCATTTGAATTCGCTTCTCGCTTTATAGATTTCGTTTTATGTTTTGTTCTGTTTTTTTTCTTTATTTTTTATTTTCTGTTTTTTACGTGACATTTATTGCTTAATGTGTTCTATTCTATTTTATTTTAATTATTTTTTAAATGCTTCTCACACTATTGTATTGATATATTTTGCTTTGGCTACATTGATGTAATATTAGAAAGCGCTCCTTTTTGTGGATATAATCGTGTGAGCTGACGAAAAGATTATACTACTTTTTTTCGGATTTTTTTAAAAAAATATATATATATTTTTACAAAAAGAAAATTTTTTTTCTTTCTATTTATTATTCTGTAATCTTTTCTAGGTTTTCTCTTTTTTCTTCTTGTAATTATTTATTATTGTGCTATATATATATATATGGGTCATTCTCACGAAAACTGTCATTTTTCAGTTCATAAAATCCCAAAAAAGTAAAGTGAATAAAAAGCTCTAAAACTTTTTATATTAATAGAAATATGTAATGGCATTATAAAGAAAGTATATATCCTATAAATTATACATAATATTTAAATTAATTAATTTCTTAAATAATTAATTTGTAATTAATTAATTTATAATAATTAATAATTAATTAATTTAATAAATTAATTAATTAAATTAATTAATTAATTAATTTAATTAATTAATTTAATAAATTAATTTATTAATGTTTTAATTTATTTTTCAAATTAATTAATAAGTAAATTAATTATTTTCACTATTTAAAAAGTGAGGGAATGACACTAATAGTGAGGGAATGATATTTTATTTTAATACATGTTTTTATCTAAGTTACATCTACCTAAAGTTTGAAAATGATAACATACTAAGTATATCTAATATTTATTATAATTTAGTCTTATATATTTAATAGTTTTTACAGGTTTGGGAAATAAAATTGGCTGGCACGATTGAACAAAAAAAAATTTGATAATATACTCATCTTGAATCATTCCCTCACTTTATACACTAGTGAGGGAATGATGAATTCAATAAAATTTAAAAATAACAGTTAGGCCTAATTAATTTCTGAAGTCAATCGCATACAATTATATTCATACAAGAAAGCAACATATAATTATCCACTTTCTCGATGAAGTTGTATTTTATTTTACTCTAAAAAATGACATGAGGGAATGACGAATGTAAAAAACCTGGTTTGCCTGGTTTGATTCATTCAAATTTATTCCACAGCAAAGCTTCTTTAAGTTGGCGATGGAAACATACTGCAATTTTGTTCTACGATGCCAGTTGTTAACTTCTGAAGTTTTTATTAAAATATTTTTATTCTAAGAAGATTGCAGGTGATAAGAACATTGTTGTGAGGGAATGACGCGAAACACTGGGGACAAATTTTAAAATAGTGCTGTGTAAATATTTTTATCAGAAATTAAATTTAAAACTGATTTCCTGAATTCTATATTTCAGTATTCTGAAATAAAAAACACGAATTTGTAAAAAAAAAAATTTTTATTTCAGAAACAATTTTTTTCTTTTTTTAAATCAGCAGTGGGGACAAGTGAGGGAATGACATATTGGTATATTTTAATTACCTGAAATAAATAAAAAATAAAAATTGATAATTTTATTTTTATTCTTTTGTTAGCTTGCATTCTGAAGGACACTTTCCCTGAATTTTTTTTCTTCGTAAGCTGTAAAACAAACATAAAATATACTGGGGACATGAAAATGACTGTTTTTGTGAGAATGACCCATATATATATATATATATATATATATATATATATATATTTATATATATATATATATATATATATATATATATATATATATATATATATATATATATATATATATATATATATATATATATATATATATATATATATATATATATAATATAGCAAAATAAATAAATGCAAAAAGAAAAAAACTCGAAGAAAATTTAAAAAAAACAATAAATTTCATTTACTGCTCATAAACTGCAAGTAAATAGAACTCATAAAATAAGTTCAAAATGTAGAGAAAACATGGAAAAAATAAGAATAATAAAAAAAATAACAAGAAACCGAAAAAAAATCCAGAAAAAGGGAAAAAAATTAATAAAAAACCGGAAAATAATAGATATAATCTTTTCATCAGCTCACACGATTATATCTGCAAAAAGGAGTGCTTTCTAATAGTGTATCAATATAGCCAAAGCAAAATATATCAATACAATAGTGTGAGAAGCACTCAAAAATTTTTTTTACAAAAAATTACAACAAATGAAATCGAACACAATAAGCAAAAATATCACATAAAACCAGAAAATAAATTGGAAAAAACAGAATAAAACAGGAAATGAAATCTATAAAGCGAATTCAAATGAACGTACATGAACAGGAAATTTTTCAAGAATAATTTAAAATATTTTCGTAACAAGATTGCCAGATTGCAAAATATGAAACCAAAAGTGCAAATTGAGGTAAAAGCGTAAATAGAGGTGTTTTGTATTAAAGTGCGCTCTTACTGCAGTACTGAAGTACTTTTGATTTGCTAGTTACCAAGGATGGGCCCGAAAATGGATGTGCGCAAGGTAATATTATACTGGATAATTTAAAGAAGTTGACAACGAATAATTTTAGAAATGTAACATTTATTTAAGAAAAAAAAATAGAAAAGAGAAAGAAACATGAATTGCCTGTTTTGCACATAATTTAAGCCCCGGATTTGCCCGAAATGTATTTGGACATGGTAAAAATTATATAAATCAACGAAGAAATTTTGTAGTAAATTTATTTACAATAATATACAATTAACTCAATGATTTTACATAGAATTTAATTACTTTAGTTGGGTATCCATTGTTTTTTATCAAATTTTGAGAGAGTTTATCTATTTATTTTTTGGATAAATAAATATTACATATTCTCTTAATTCTATTCATTTCATTAAAAGTGGTATTTACATAGATGTTCCTAGAAACATTAGAATTCCAAGTAATTAGTTTATTTATATTAAAATTAAAATTATTTCTTTGATTTTATTCAATTTATAGGATTTTGAAAGTTAATCACAAAATATAAATTGAGTAAATTTTTCTTTTTATTTGTAGAAATTTTACTCATTTTGGCTTTTACAAGATCGAAACAAAGAATTTTGAAGTGTAAATTAATAAAATCCTATTTTCAATAAGATCAAATTTCATAATTGTTTTGAAAATTTTAAAACTTTATTTTAATTAAAAGATTTTGACGTAATTAAAAGCTTTAAATATAATAAATATCTTGGTAGAACTATATTTAATTATAATGATATGAGCAAAAATTTAGGGAGGATTAATGTATCCGATTATGAATGTCACTATGAAGAAGAGAAATATTTTGATTTTGTTGGTAAACATCATAAACATATTATCACTGGTAATTTAAATATTATAGAAAACTTAGAACTTAGGAATTTAATGACAAAAGGCGCAAAATTTAGACCCATTTACCATTTATCAATTAATAAAATTTTAAAATACTTTCTTATTGATCTCAATAGTTTTTGTTTAAAGATATCGAATAGATTTTCTCTACCTTTAGGTATGCTAACAGAATGGAAATGGGGTGTTTATTAACTTTAAAAAATTTGTTTTCAATAATAAGGATAATTTAAATAACAGTACCAATTCAACAAATTTTTCTGAAATTTTTCAATCAATTAAGCAACTTCAAAAAATTTTGTAATTACTCCCATAGACAAAGCTAACAATAACTATGCAATCTTCTGTAAAAATCCAAAAAACAAATAGATAAACTCTTTCAAAATTTGATAAAAAAAACAATGGATACCCAACTAAAGTAATTAAATTCTATATCAAATCATTGAGTTAATTGTATAACATTATAAATAAATTTACTAAAAAATTTCTTCGTTGTTTTATATAATTTTTACCATGTCCAAATTCATTTCGGGCAAATCCGGGGCTAAAATTATGTGCAAAACAGGCAATTCATGTTCCTTTCTCTTTTCTATTTTATTTTTTTTTCTTAAATAAATGTTAATTTTCTAAAATTATTCATTGTCAACTTCTTTAAATTATCCAGTATAATATTACCTTACGCACATCCATTTTCGGGCCCATCCTTGGTAACTAACAAATCAAAAGCACTTCAGTACTGCAGTAAGAGCGCACTTTAATACAAAATCCCTCTATTTACGCTTTTACCTCAATTCGCGCTTTTGGTTTCATATTTTGCAATATGGCAATCTAGTTACGAAAATATTTTAAATCATTCTTGAAAAATTTCCCGTTCATGTAAGTTCATTTGAATTCGCTACTCGCTTTATAGATTTCATTTTCTGTTTTTTCTTCATATTTTATTTTCTGTTTTTTACGTAATATTTTTACTTATTGTGTTCTATTTTATTTGTTGTAATTTTTTGTAAGAAATTTTTTGAGTGCCTCTCACACTATTGTATTGATATATTTTGCTTTGGCTATATTGATACACTATTAGAAAGCACTCCTTTTTGCAGATATAATCGTGCGAGCTGATGAAAAGATTATATGTTTTAATTTCAGGTTTTTTATTAATTTTTTTCCTTTTTTTCGGATTTTTTTCCGGTTTCTTGTTATTTTTATTATTATTTTTCTTTTCACCCCTTTTTTTCATTGTTCTGTAATATTTCCCATGTTTTCTCCACATTTTGAACTATATATATATATATTATTATTATTATTAATTATATTATTAACCGGATGCGAATTATTTGAACCTTACAAAATGGCAATCAAGAATTGGAATTTGCAAATTTTAATTTCATACTTCGAATTGTTTTAAAATTAAAATAAAATTGTTAAACTGTCAATTATTTCTCTCTCATTTAACGAGAATTTTTTTCTATTCTGTTCCACTGTTCTTTCTTTTTTTATTTAATATTCTGATGGCTGTGACATTTAAAATCAGGAAGAAAACTTCCCATCGGTTAGTAATAGGGACATATATTTTTCCGACGGGGGGCGAGGGGGAGAGCAAGGTATACTTTGGTAGTAGTTTTCTCCAAGGAAATGTTAACGTTCGCTTATTTCTCGAGAGACGTTTATTTCTTTGTTTATAGAAACAATAAAATTATCTTTTTTCAAATATATTGGGTGAAACATTGTAATTTTTAGAAGGGGCTTTGTCTCAGAATCTATAAAATGTGCCCTCCCGGTTCCGCGGTTCGCTAGTCTCCTTAGCGGAGGAATATTAATATTATTACGCACAACTAATTAAGTTAAGAACCACGATAGACTGGCTGGTAGGGCACTGGGCCTATATCCAAGAGGTCGTGGGTTCGATTCCAGCCGGCCGAAGACTCCCCGTGTAGTAAGTGGGTGACTGATGCACGTTAAATATGTAGAGTCACAAAGTCTTCCATGTTCCCTAAACAAATCAATAACCTCTGGAGATACTGATCCAGGAGTTTCCTTGTCTTCTGGATTGATTCAAAGTTACAAGGCTATGGAGTTGAACTTTAGTAATCGTTAACCCAAAATTGTGTCAGCTATTCACCAACTGCTTAGATCAGAGATGGGCAAACTTTTTTGGTCGAGGGCCAAAAATCGAGAAAAAAAATTTTTGGTGGGCCGAATAAAACTTTGAAAATTTAAAAAAAAGCAATATACAAGTTTTAATTTAAATATTTAGTGAAATGAATAAAATTGGGATTTCATTTTTAAAAGTTCCTTATATTAAGGTTCGAAGTGAGATGTGCTTATTTTAAGGAACAAGGCTAAATGCTTTTCTGTTAGTCTACTTCTGAAATGACTTTTTCTAAGGTTCATAGTTGAAAACTCCTGTTCACATGTATAAGATTAAGCAAACATAGTGCTGATTTTCTGGGCATGAAATATTAATTTTAGGAAACTAGCTTTTGGTAATGATTCGTAAAACTTTGGCACATTTAGAAACAACTGCTTCAGATGATTGTTAGATTGTCCGCTCGTTGGATCTGCCAAATGTGAAGTACAATTTACCTATATTAGATTCCTCGAGAAAGACAAACCCTAGTTCGAGCCAATCTAAGGCTATTCTATGAAGAACTTCTGCTTTCAACATTTTACCAATTAAAGCTGTTTGTGCTAATTATTTCCATCAATTTATGTTTTGTAGCACAAAAATAGAGAAGGTAAAAAGGTCATCGGTACTTTGTTAAAAAAGGAAAAACAGGAATAATTTTAAATAGTTGACAAGAAAATGGATGTATATTGTTTATATTTGCCACTGATCGGCAAATTAAAATTCTATCCGCGGGCCGGATAAAACCTTCCGGCGGGCCACAGTTGGCCCGCGGGCCGTAGTTTGCCCATCCCTGGCTTAGATGAACATTTCAATCGGCATCTTTGGGTGCAGTTTTTTTTACTAATTTAGACTTGAAAGTGACATCTTTTTTTTTTTCTCTCGTTCTTTTCATTTTGAGAATGCTGAAATAAATTCCAGTTTTTGTACCAATAGTTTCTTATTTGGAGTGGAGTGAGAACACGAATGTCAGTCTTTATTGATTTCATTCATGTAGAATTTACAATTCAAAATATTCACAGTAAAATTCTCGTTGAAGCACTGCTATTTAAAGTACACCTATATATATTTGCCTATAAGAAGAAGGAAAAAAAATGATGGTAATTAAGAAAGAGCTTCAGTGACTGATCTCAGTTTAAATTCTCATTACCTGTAAGGAAATCATTTGTGGAAGAGGTTCGGCCCTTTTAAGTGGTTCCACCCTTGTGCTCTTCCACTGGAAATAAGTGCTCTCTTTTGCAAGACTGTCATTATCCAATCTCAAGGGCGGCTAATGGTCATTGGGGTCAATTGTCCGTAACCTGGTAGCTTACCACGGTGACCAACCTTTTTTTTTTTATTTGTCTTGCGGCAAAGAACATATTAAACTGGGTGACACTTGAAACGAGAACACATTATTGCAGCCACACACGAAGAAAAAAATTCGGTTGAAATTACCGTACTGCATCTACATTTCAGTTTCTTTTTCTTTTTTTTAAATTTGATTTTGAAAATAATATATTTAAACCATTCATTTGGTAATTTTTCAGTTCGTAAGGTAACATGAAATTCTGCTTTCCAAAATTATACTTCTTATTATCACTCATTTAGTAAAAATAAAAAATTGAAAAATAAATGTAACCGAATACTACGCGATTTTTATACCGCGCTGTAAAGAATAATGATAAAATTACCAAATTGTACCACATACTAGAAAACTATATTTTATTGTTAATTTTAACCAAAATCATAACTAAAGCTTTTCGGTAAGATCAGGGTGCGTAGCGTTTTTAAAAAGTGCTTAAAGGTGCTTATTTTTGATTTACGTATTTTAAAAGCTCTTTTTTTATTCGATGTTTGTAAAAAGTTTATATCTTTTAAAAAGAGATTTTTTCTTTGTCTTGTCGATTGTTTTGTTCTAAATTACAAAAAAGTGCATGATTTTCACATTTTTCTCTGCAATATTTATCAGAAACTAGTTATTTTATCATGATTGTGTAAAGTTTTTGAAAATGTTTTTGAATTTTAATGATATTATGTTCATAGATTAAAAACTTTAAACGATAAAACAAATTGATTTTTATTGCTACACAGGTCGCAATTATGATTTTCTTTCGGAAAGTGATTAAAAATATTATTTGAGTGCTTGAAAAGTACTTAAAAGGTGCTTATTTTTTATTGAAGAATCTGGCTACTCACCCAGAAAATGAACGAGCTTTTAGATGCTCTCATAGAGACAAAAACACGGTGAATTTTATCATATTCTTGTAGTGCTGACCATATTTTTTTTTCTAACACTGCTATAAAATATTTTATCAATGCTTTGAACCATAATCACTTTCGAATTTGTCTGAACTTTATGATAGTCAAAATTATTATTCCCTGAGTCGAAATTTTTGATGGTTTTCCATAGAGGGTCCAATATAATTTTGATGATAACCATCAATAATTCCATCATAACCTATTATATTTTTTGATGGTAACCAACGTAAATAACCATCACCCCAATGTAAAAATTCAGACTGATTTATGACTGATTTCGACTGTTATTTTCGCTTTGTATGTTTTTGATGCGAAAAAATTTTTAAATCATATAATGTCTTTCCGCTTTAGTTTCTTGAGATTATTTATTTTACAGTAATTGTCATAGAACATTTTCCAAATTTAAGGAAGAATAAAGCAGAACTAATTTAACTGTCAATTTTCTGAAAAATTCCTTAAAAATAAGACACTAAATATCATTACTTTTCTTTCGTTCTTTTTTTTTTTGTTTTGATTTGTTTGTTTTATATCTTGTTGTAGTTGTATCAACTCAAATATTCTACTATATTAATACAACCATACCACTTTGAAAATGTTTCTGTAATTTAAATTTTTCTTTGCATTAAAAAAGTGCCTCGAGTAGTTTTGCTGTGCAAAAACTACTAGACTTAGAAACTTAAAAATAAGAAAGTATGTAGAAACAATACACGGGGAATATGATGGAATGAAAAAAAACAACTAATGTTAGAAATTTAGTTCACGAATTTTTTAACTTGTTTAACTTGAAGTGGAAAAAAAAAAAAAATAAAAAAAAAAAAATATATATATATATATATATATATATATATATATATATATATATATATATATATATATATATATATATATATATATATATATATATATATATATATATATATATATATATATATATATATATATATATATATGTATGTTACCGTTAAAGTGTGAAATAATCTATATCATATATCTCGTACTAGTCAGGGATTTAAAAAATGTTCGTGTAAAACCCAGTGTGTCAACAAAAAATGTTTTTGTTTTAGAAATAATGTTCTTTGTTATTCCAAGTGTCATTTTAGTAATCCTTGTTGTAACAAATGATTTCATGGTACGTTTCCATAAATACCATTTACACGCTGCGTAAATTAGATAAATTGCTTCTTTTTCATTTTAATTGTCTATCATTAGTTTATTTATAGAATACCTAGTTATTTCATTTTAGATAAATTGTTTATTTAACACTTTAACTGTGTCTCATTAGTTAATTTATAGAATACCTAGTTATTTCATAGAATAACTAGTTAAAGTGTCAAATTAATTACATATTACACACTTTAACGGACACGATCAGTTATTTCATGGAATAACTAGGTATTCTATGAAATAACTGCATTATATACTTTAACGGTAACATATATATAGTCTAGCAAAATAAATAATAATTTTAAAGAAAAGATATAATCTCCTCATCAGCTCACACTGTTATATCCGCAAAAAGGAGTGCTTTCTAATATTGTATCAATAAAGCCAAAGCAAAATATATCAATACAATAGTGTGAGGAGCACTCAAAAAAATTAAAACGAAAATAGAACACCTTAAGTAAAAATATATATATATACGAAATAAAACATATGAGGTAAAAAACGAAAAATACAATGTAAAGAAAATATGGATCAAAACACGAAAGGAAATCTATACAGTGAGGAAAAAATTCAAATGAACTGACACGTACCGGAATTTTTCAAGAATGTTTTAAAATATTTCCGCAATAAGATGGCCAGATTACCAAATATGAAAACAGAAGCGTAAATAAAGTGATCTCTTAACGCTTACATCGTTAGCCTTACTCGGTAGTGTTTCAACCGAATTCGAAAGAGATTTTGTTCCGCTCTCATTTGAATATAAATATCTTAATAGATACACATTTTTTACTTACTTTCTAAGAATACGGGGGGGGGGGGGATCACCCCAATATAAGTAATTAATTGAATTCTCTTCATAACTGACGAGAGTTGTTCTATATTAAAATAATCGTTCCGTAGTTTGAAAACACTAACAAGGGAAACTAGGGAAGTGTGACTCGCCAATTTTGAAATAAACTAGTGGGATGTATGCCTTATGAGGAATAATTGTAGGGGGCAACATTCGTTTCGGCCCATAGAAGGTCCTGTGAGAGATAAAAAATAATTCAATATATAGAAAAATCGGTATTTTATTACTTCAATGCAGACTATTAGTTATTGTAATTATCTCATACTCCAATTAATTTTGTGGTGCCTTCACGTACTATATAATGCATATTTATTGTCAAAATTGATTTCGAAAATTTTATATATCTAGTTTTTCTGAAAAACCTGTTAGGTTAATTTTAAAAAAAAATTTAACATCAAATTTTTTCAATTTTTGAAATTTTTTTCCCCCAAATTAATTGGTGTATGTGATTGCAAATCAATTAATTTATTAATAATTAATTAATTAATAATTAATCAATTAAGAATTAATTAATAGTTAGGATTTATTAATTAATAATTAATTAATTGAGAATTATTAGTTAATTAATTTTTTAATTAATTAATTTACCAATTAATTACAAATTAATTGGAGTATGAGACAATTACAATAACTAATGCATTGAAGTAATAAAATACCGATTTTTCTATATATACTGAATTATTTTTTATCTCTCACAGGACCTTCTATGGGCCGAAACGAATGTTGCCCCCTATAATTATTCCTCATAAGGCATACATCCCACTAGTTCATTTCAAAATTGACGAGTCACACTTCCCTAGTTTCCCTTGTAAGCTTAATTTTTACTAAAATGTTTGTTTTTTTTCGCCTTGACAACGTTTAAAAATGAAAGTTTAAGAAAAAAATCCTTTTAGTAAGAGATAACTGTTACCCCCCTTTTCCCATTTATATATAAAAGACCACGCAACAATTGAATATTTATTAAAATACCACGTTATTGTTAGAATGCGAGTGAATTAGTTATTATTTAGATAGTTATTCAATTCCTACTATTAGTTCACACTCTTCCTAGATCTCGTTCAAATTTTAAATCGTTCGTAAAATACTTTTTATTCATCTACTCAACTTCAAATACATTTTTTTAAAGTGGATGACACTTGATGTGAATACAGTTTTTTCAAATATCAATTCATTCATTAAATGTAATGAATTAATTATAGTTTTATATGGGAGAAATTTTTTTTAATTATTTAATAAAAAGTAACTAAAATAAAATTTTTCTTTGTTGGCCAAAGTAGGAATTGACTTTGAAAAAAAAAATTTTTCATTACTTGTTATTAGAGAGACTCAAAAATATTTCTTTCTTCTTTTCATTTCGAAGATTTTATTTTAGTTCAGAACTCTAAATAAAGAGAACCTTTCAGTAGACATTATATAAAAGACCACGATAATAGTGCAAACGTGATTTTGCAATGGTTTTCATTTTGTTTCTTTAATATTTTTTTTTTCACTGGCAAAAAAAGAACAAAAATGTTCTTGGCGTAAGAGATGTTAATTTTCCATAATAAATCAATCTTGTTTTGGCATTTTACTGAAGATCATGAGAATCTATCAAAATCGTCTTTAAATTGTTGGGTGGATTCAAATGATGGGACCTTCATTGTAAAATGAATGATGCCACTCCCTCTCTAATAAACATCTTTCTGCTGAGGCGGCTAAAAGACAACTCTACGTTCAATATAAATTCAACAATAAATTTACATATTTTTATAAAAAATTAATAGGTGTGTGTCAAATTGTAAATTTTTATTGATTTATTGACAAACAAATCTAAAGGCATTTGTGACACATGGTGCTAAATTTTGATGCCAAACCGTGTGCAAGTTGTAAGTTGCAAGCTGTAAGTGGGTGCAGATTGTAAGTGGCAAGTTGTAAAGGTGCGAGTTGTAAGTGTGCCAGTTGTAAGTGTCAAGTTGTAAGTGTCAAGTTGTAAGTGTGCAAGTTGTAAGTATGCAAGTGTCAAGTTGCAAGTGTCAAGTTGTAAGTGTCAAGTTGTAAGTGGCAAGTTGTAAGCGAATAATAGCTCGTTTTTCTTTATGTATCTATACTTTAAAAGAGGAACATTTGCTTTAACAATTGTATGTTGTATTATTGCTTTTAATAATACCAAATACTTTTAGACTAATATTTATTAAACAAAAATACTTAGATACTTTAGCGGAAAGGAGTAAGTACAGACAGCGATCCAAAAAGAACGACTGTTTCTCGGATTGCGAGCGAGCAAATGGAATTTTTTTTAGGAAAAAGTATACTTGACCAGTTTGGTCAGGTAGCTCACAATAATTGGACTGTAATAATTTTATACTCATTTATTTTGTACCAGCATTACAGACTCGCTCGTGAGCCCGCTACACATACACATACACATACACTGCTGCTTCCGGCACTCAGTTCTACAATTTAATTCAATTTACGCTTACAGCGCCATCTATATGTTGGATGGGAATTAACAATACTTAATATGAATTTTAAATGTTACCTTGTACATATTTTTTTCATGGGTCATTTGGTACTTTTATGACAGCTTTTTTCAAGCACCTCTTACACAATATTCTTTTTTTACGAAAAATTAATTTCAATACACTCATGTTTGTGAAAATTACAACACCATGAAGGAATTATGCAAATTTAACCAAACTTGCGAGAGCTAAGATATGAAAAAGATTAGAATTACAAAGCGATTGTGCGCATGCGTGGAATGAGATTCGACTCCTTATTAGCCGCTTGTTCCATGTATATAAAAGGCTATAAAGAATTAACTAAACGTTTAATGAGTGGTCAATATGCCTTGTCAAAAGTGGAGAGCGCCATATCAACAACTGACGGAGTTCATACAAGGTCGCATCGTTAGGTACGCGAGAGGGTGGATTTTCTTACCGAGACGCTGTGTTATGCCACTACAGCGATAGAAAGAAATGGACACAGGAGAAACAAATAAGGCAACAATTCCCAGGAAAATTTCACGCCAGGAAAATGTCTTGAATTTCGAGTGTCATTTTTAATGTGAACTTTATAAGTATACATCTGATTTGTAAAGGCAGATGCACCAATAGGATTCAGTTCCATTCTTCGTCATTTACTTGTGAACGTAAAAAATTATGCTTGCTCCAGCGGTCTTTATAATGTCTCTTTTTAACACTTGTGAATCAAGGTGACATGAAAAAATTTCCCTGCCAAGTAATGATGAGTGGCGCATGTCAAGTGAATGTCTTTTTTTAAAAAGAGACTTTCTTTAAATGTTCGCCGCGTGCCGTCAGACGATAAGGTAACATTTCACTCGAAGCTTTTACATTTCTCATGAAAACGTGACGAATAATGGCTTTGAAAATGGTCGTCGAGATTAAAATCAATTTATATCAGTTTAGACAAAACGAGCGGAATATTGTAGGAGAAAAGGGATGATTTTACGCTTGCTGATTTAACTAATTCGATTATCGTAAAAGAAAAATTGTTCAATCATAAATGTTATTTAAAGGGTCATAAAAAAAAACGTCGACAAATATTTAAGAAAGTTCAGGTGTTTGTAAAAAAAAAAAAAAAAAAAATCAAAAGAGGAAAAGAAAATCCTCCAATTTTTAATAATTACTACTGTGCGCAAAATGGAAATAAAAAATAAACTCTGTTCTCTCACTACAAAGCTACAATTCCAATTCACTGGAATATAAGACATGTTAACTCGATTCTATGATGGGGGTACCTTTTCATAGACGAACGTTGACATGGTCGATATCTACTCTCTCCACATTGGTGACCCGGACGTCATGTGAACACGCTTACCTTCACAGAAACTCCCACTTCGATTTGAACATGACTAATTAGATGGATTGTCCACATTGAACAGTTGACTTGCTACTTTTGACTGCGACATTAATTCTGCTACTGAATAGCAAATGCCTCCGCGCTCATTTGCTTCTCAGTCTCGATTACACATAGCCTCGACCTGCAGACACTCGACTGCAAATGACAATATAGAAGCAACCATGACCGTAAATTTAATACTGCTCTCACGATCAGCAGAAGTACAGTGATTTAACACAGCTCTCCCGGCTTCTCACATAACAGCAATGAATCAACTAGTGGTATCCTTTCATCGAATTCTATCACAGATATAATTCTGGTGGGGGTGTACTGTAGTGTGTCTACCACTACAAAAATACAATTCCAATTCACTAGAATATAAGGCATGTTAACTCGATTCTATGACAGAGTGACATTGTCGATAACTTCTCTCTCCACAAACACCCTGAACAATTTTTGATCTAATGATTGGATTTTTATGTACTCAAGCTTAACGGCTCGAATTTAAGTATTTTAAGTATGTCAAAATTTTTGATGGTTTTCCATTGATGGACTTACATAATCTCGATGGTTATCATCAATAATTCCATCATGAACCATTATATTTTTTGATGTTTACCAACATAAATAACCATCACCTCAATGAAGAAAATTCGGACTGATTTATGATGGTTCAAAATAAGAATATAAACCTGTTTTGATGGTTTATTTTTGTTGAACCATCAGAAATTTCCATCATAGTTTCTTAGAAATCAAATGTTGTAACGATCATGAGCCACCATCACTTCAACGTAGGAATTCAGACTGATTTATGATGGTCTAACATCAAAAAAAAACCCTAATTGTTTTAATAGTATATTCCTGAGAAACCAATAAGAATTCCTATTAAACCATCCTATTAAACCATGAAAATGTATAGTTGGAACCATCACGGAGTTAAACTTCTCTTGATGGTTAACCATCATAGTATTAAAGTATCATTTTCCACCATGGAATGATGGAAGTTTGTTGGCATATCAAAAACCAAGAATACACAATGGAAAATGTTAGATGATGGTGACCATCAAATGATGTTGAACCATCATGAGTTGCACTGAAACCAACATAAACCATCATTTTTTTTTGATGAGGCCATCAAGAATTTTGACTCGGATAATTAACTAAAGCAGATGATATCCTAATTTACGAAATCAGGCACAAAAACGTACTTTCTCTGCATAAATATATCCTTTTTTCGACGGGTTTGGATTCTTGATCTTAAATATAGGAGGGGGGTTGTCTAGAAAATAGGGTTCCAATCGTTTTACCAGGAGAGCAGTTGAAACTTTGGACTCCTTAACGTTAATTTCACATTTAACGAATTAATAACGTTAAAAACGAATCAAAAATTTTTGAGCAAAATTATAAAATTCGTTTATCTAAGCATAATTCCTTGCAAAAAAAATAATGTTTAATAATTATTTAGTAGTTTTATTAATTTATTTTACATCAGCGTAAAAAAGTTTGATTTCTAAAGTGCACAAATTTTTACATCATTTTAAAGAATGCCATTTTAAATAGTAGGTGGGTACATTATTAACGCCTACATTGTTACAATATTGACGCATGGAATGAATGATTCATTGAATAGGCATCCCATGAAATTAAAAAACGCTTTCGATAGATTTATGAATCTGTACTTTAAGTGCAGTATATAACAGTTGTTGTTTATTTACGTCACACTAGAGCTGCACAATGGGAAACATCTGGGAAACATCCCTAGAGGATGATCCAAAGACATGCCATCACAATTTTGCTCCTCAGCAGAGAGGAAGCTTCGGTAGCCCGACGACCTGCTCGCGAAATCGAGCAGTTTCAGGAAGACCGCGCATCCTCGGTTCCTACGCAGGCTGATCCCACCCGCACGCACACCGATTCACCCTCATTTTAAAACTTAACTTTAACAAAATCGTATGAAATAATTTTTTTAAAAAGGGCTCAAATTCCAAAATGCAGTTCCTCAAAAAAAAATATCGCAAAATAGAGAAAATCGTAAAATGCAAGTTCGTTAAATTGAAGTCTGACAGTATATATATATATATATATATATCCAAAATGCAGTTCCTCAAAGAAAAATATCGCAAAATAGAGAAAATCGTAAAATGCAAGTTCGTTAAATTGAAGTCTGACAGTATATATATATATACTGTCAGACTTCAATTTAACGAACTTGCATTTTACGATTTTCTCTATTTTGCGATATTTTTTCTTTGAGGAACTGCATTTTGGATATTTCTTCGTAAAATACCTTCCAAATAGCTTCCAAGTGAATTTTCTATTTAACGAGCTTCTCTTTGGAATCCACTTTACATATTTCCCCAAATATTTCAGAACATTTCAAAGTAGTTAATTTTCGAAGTCGCATAGAGAAAGAAGTAAAATCCCTTTTAGTTTGCATTTCAAACGAAAAACTCAGACCATATTAACGGATTTAATCAGCAGCAATTAAACTTAGGAACACTTGCGGTAATGTAGGTTTAAAATTACTTTTTTAATAAATGCGGCTATAATTTTATACAAAAATTTAGCTCTTTTTTAGTGGAAAATGTATGTTGGCATGATAGTGTAACACTGGATAATGTTTTACTCTATTCTTGCTTTCCATGCAGATTTATTTTATGATTAAGATTAATCAAATAAATAGTAGATACTAGTTTATGAGATAAAGGTCTATCCATTGCTATTTTTATTATGTCTAGTGTTTATGAATTTAAAATCTGTTTTGTGTTGTTTAAGTATTTTAAAAGGTGATTTTCCATTTTAACGAATTTTCTATATAACGAACGTATTTTCGGGATTTAGCGACTTCGTTAAATAGAAGTCCGACTGTAATTATTCTTATTAAATATGGGAGTTAAAAAAATAGGTAACAAAATAATAATTTGTAAGACAAACACACTATTTTATCATATACAGGAACACACAAAACACACAAAATATCATATACAGGCTGAAAATCTACTGCAGCAATCTGCAGCAAAAAATCACTGAAATGTTCAGTAATGATAGCGTAATTTGTTTTATAAATTATTAGCTATGTAGATTATCTCGACAGCGAATTGCTTTTTATAACGAAATTTTTATTTGGAGCGTTCATATAACGAATTGGTTGTCTCGGTATAACGAATTTTCTATCTTTATAATTTTCGTCATTGGGACTGGGAGAAGCCTGGTTGGTAGGGCACTGGGCCAATGTCCAAGAGGTCGTGGGTTCGATCAACGCCGGCAGAAGATTCCCCGTGTAGTAAGTGGTGACTGATGCACGCTAAATCGCTTGAGTCCCAAAGTCCTCCAACTTCACATAACAAATCATGCCTCTAGGGGTACTGATCCAGGAGCTTCGTTGTCTTCTTTATCGGATTTGATATCGGATTCAAAATTACAAGGCAACGGAGTTGAAAATTAGTAGCCGTAAACCCTAAATTGGGTGAGCTGTTCAATGAGGGCTTAAAAATAAAATAAAATTTTCGTCATTTCTCTTTATTAATTAAATTTCCATTATTTTTAAAAAAAAGTTGCAATTGAAAATTTCTGCGCAACCATTTGTCTATTTTCGGGATTTATTCTAACGAAATAACTTGTTTTAAACCCTCTTTTATAATTTGTCATTTAGAATAAGTTTAAAAAGTCATGCTTTTAAACTTATCAAAGAGAGAGTATATATACTTTGTATCATTATTTTAAGTAACTGCAAAAAAAAAAAAAAAAAAAAAAAGAATCCATTATAAATCGATTTCACAGTTGTACCGCGTGAAACAACATTAGCATTCCACTAAAAACTATAACTTCAACCAATATGGCATTCCGTATTAAATTGCCAATTATCCTTAGTATTAGATATTTTGCTTTAAAATTTTATAACCGTCGTTGGAACATCCTAACCCAATTCTCAGTTTTACGATTACTGATGCTCAACTCCGTACCCTTGTCATTTTGAACCCGATCCAAAAGACAAAGGAACTTCTGGGTGAAGTATTGGGAAAAATTTGCCTTCGTGGAGGACTTTTGATGGAACTAACCTACATTTGCGTTACACGGAGAGGGAGAACTACGAGAACCTACCACGGTTAGCCTGATGGCTAAGGGACTCTAACCCATGATCCGTCTACCACTGAGGATATTTCACGTCAGCACTGTGTTCGGTGCAAGCCGGAAGCGGAATTCGTATCGACCAGCCATCACTGGGATTCGAACCCGGTTCATCTCATTAGAATGCGAACGCTCCATCCCAGCAGCCATCGTGGCGCTAGTATTCGTTGTTACAATTAGTCAGGAATTTTTTGGATCATGGGAATCGCAAGGAAAAGAAATGCACGTTGTTTAATGCACATGAAAACATAACTCGCGTATACTGGAAGAATTAGATTTGGTGTTGGATGCGTGGCTGATGAAAGGAAGTACGTTATTAAGAATGTGATAAATTGCCGTGCATTGTAGGACTCTTGGGCGTAAATTCGAGAATGCGGAAATTCTTTCCGTCCCATCACCTGATCTCTGGAATTGCTTTTTATTCATTTGAATGCCAGTATACATAGCGCGCTGTTTTGTTTTTCACCATTCCTAGTTTTCCTCATATTCCGAGTCTTATGAATGAAAGACTTTAGATGCCTATTTTTGTGCCTTCACTACCATCTTCATAATTTTGAAGTCAGTTTATTGTGATTATTCAATGAATGAACGTTACTTTACCCTTCTATTTAATCTAAAGAAATTGAGCCTAGGACCGGGATAGCCTGGTGGGTAGGGCACTGGGCCCATGTCCGAGAGTTCGTGGGCTCGATTCCAAACCGGTCAAAGATTGATCCAGGAGTTCCCTTGTCTTCTGGATTAGCTCAATATTGCTAGACTACGGAGTTGAACATTAGTAGTCGTAAACCCAAAAATTGGGTCACCTGTTCAACGACGGATATATAAAAAAAAATGAGCCGTGAGGGCTCAAGGGATAGAGCGTCCGCTTTCCAATGAGGTAAACCGGGTTCGAATCCCGACAATGGCTAGTCGATCCGAATTCTGCATCCGACTTCCACTGACTACAGTGCTGACGTGAAATATCCTCACTGGTAAACGAACCATGGGTTAGAGTCCCCTTGTCATTAGGCTAACCGTGGGAGGTTCTCGTGATCTTTGTCTCCATGTAACGCAAATGCTGGTTAGTTACATGAAAAAGTCCTCCACGAAGGCAATTTTCTCCCAATACTTGATCCAGGAGTTCCCTTGTCTTTTGGATCGGGTTCAAAATTACTAGACTACTTAGTTGAACACATCAGTAGACGTAAATCCAAAAATTGGGTCGTCTGTTTAACGACGGTTATAAAAATCTAAATAAATGTACATAAAGCTCATATGGTGTGAATAATTGTATGAAGCGGTACTTTGTTCGTTGGAGTGATTCATTTTATCACGTTTTAATATTTTTTCTGTTTTGTACGTAGGAGGTTTGGTACAAAATGTGGTGGCTGTTCCCAAGGCATATGTCCAACAGATCTGGTACGGAGAGCGAGGGGTCGGGTGTACCATGTGGCCTGTTTCACGTGCCTCCTTTGCCGGAAGCAGCCCTCTACCGGAGAAGAACTTTATGTACTTGACGAAACACGTTTCGTGTGCAAAGATGACTTCAATAGGCAACAGCAACATGGTAAGAACCAACATATATATATCAATAAATGTTATTGTAGTCAAAGCCCGCTATAGTGAACATGGTTAATAGTGAACTCACGGATATAGTGAACGAAATGTTCGCTCCCGTGCCTTGCTATACACGTACAATATTTTTTGTCGATATAGTGAACCAGAAGAAGAGAGAAAATTGGATATTATGAACTTTTTTCTGTCTTTCACTGATTTCCCCCCCCCCTCATTTTTTGGTCATTTTGAAATTTCTACATGAAATGCATATACCGATTTTTAAAACCATCTATTAAGTGCAATGTCGCCATAAGCATTTTTTTTTTCTTGTTTGCTTCTTCTATCTTAGTTTCCCATTCCTAAATTTTTGGTACGCAAGACGAAAAGTCATAAAAATTGAAAGTTGACACAATTTTTGTTACTAAATATTGTTTTTTTTCTTCATAATTTTGTATTTCTTTATATGGGTCATTTATTTAAATATTGTGTAATGATAAGAAGTAACTCGGAAAAAATAGTTTGCAGTACGGATATTGTGAACTCCCGGTCACAGTGAACTGAAATTACGGTCCTTTGATGATTCACCATAGCGGGGTTTGACTGTATAAATGCTCCGCTGCAAGCTTTTTACTGTCTCAATTTCCGGGTTACTGTTTCCGGTCCAAGATTTTGAAGCCATTTTGCTCACAACGTAATCATTGTGTTTTGAGACTCTCTTGAGTATATGTGCATTTGATACCTGATTCATTATTTGTGTTTAAAAGAGGAATCATTATAAGAATCGTCATTTGAAGATCTGTCATTTCAAGACGTAAGAATCGTCATTTGAAAAAAAGAATTGTCATCAATCACTATCCTTACCTTGTTAACAATACATTTACTGTCCAAATTATTAGACGCACTGTAAGATTCTATGTAAAATCTTAATTATCAGGTGATACACTATACAGCTTTATTGTTTTTACGAGACGGTTTGCACTGGTTTAACTTCGTGTATCAATGGGTTAAGTGAGACGATATATAATGTAAATCAGACGATTGGGTAAATTCGACGATATATAATGTAAATCAGACGACTGGGTAAATTCGACGATATATAATGTAAATCAGACGACTGGGTAAATTCGACGATACATAATGTAAATCAGACGATTGGGTAAATTCGACGATATATAACGTAAATCAGACGATTGGGTAAATTCGACGATTTATAATGTAAATCAGACGATTGGGTAAATGAGACGATATATAATGTAAATCAGACGATTGGGTAAATGAGACGATATATAATGTAAATCAGACGATTGGGTAAATTCGACGATATATAATGTAAATCAGACGATTGGGTAAATTCGACGATATATAATGTAATTCAGACGATTGGGTAAATTCGACGATATATTATATAAATATAAAATATTTATTATATCAGGTATTATATTATTAAAATGTTAATAATTAGACCAAATAATTAGACGCACTGTAGTTTTTTTTTTAATAATTACATGTTTCGCAAGAGTTTATAGGCAATACTTTTATATTTAAACATACACGTGATGGGATTTTATGCGGGAGATATTTTAGATACTTCCTATTTGTATTTATTTTTAACGTATTGCATTAAACTGTTAACCACTTGATACACGAACGTAAACGAGTGCAAAAACAATAAAGCTGCATAGTATCCCCTGATAGTTAAGATTTTACTTAGAATCTTATAGTGCGGCTAATAATTTAGACAGGAACCCTATACCACTTTGAAATTTAAACCAAAATAATTTGTAAAATGAACTTAATCTCGCTGCTCGAACAATATGCTAACACTAACGTATGATTTTGCGTGGTTTGCAACAAGAACAAACAGTAATAATCAGGTATAAAGAGGCCAAATCAGGACTACCAGGAAAGCGAGATCATTATAAATCTAGCGACCGCATCACCTTTTTTAACAATACATCTCTAAGTAACTAAAACAAATTTTCACTTCAAACTCATCAGAATTAATATCTTATAAAATATAGCAGATATGAGCTCAAAAATTATATCACTTATTTCTTTTATTTAAAATATCCCATTTAATTTAGCTCTATTATCATCCAACAATAACAGAATGATTTAAAATAAATTCTATATAATTCATTACACACCATATGAATTGATTGTTTTTAAAACCTCTTTAATGAGAAAAATATCCCATTTAATTTATCTCTATAACCATCCAACAATTACAGAATGCTTTTAAATGAATATATGTAATTCATTACACACCATTCTATTGCATTGTTTTTTGAACCTTTCTTATAAGAAAAATATCCCATTTAGTTTACCTCTATAACCATCCAACAATGACAGAATACTTTAAAATAAATATATATAGTTCATTACACACCATTTAAATGGATTGTTTTTTTAAAACCTATTTTACGAGAAAAATATCCCATTTAATTTACCTCTATAACCATCCAACAATTACAGAATGATTTAAAATAAATTCTATATAATTCATTACACACCATATGAATGGATTGTTTTTTAAACCTTTCTTATAAGAAAAATATCCCATTTAATTTATCTCTATAACCATCCAACAATTACAGAATGCTTTTAAATGAATATATGTAATTCATTACACACCATTCTATTGCATTGTTTTTTAAACCTTTCTTATAAGAAAAATATCCCATTTAATTTACCTCTATAACCATCCAACAATTACAGAATTCTTTTAAATGAATATATGTAATTCATTACACACCATTTAAACGGATTGTTTTTTTTAAACCTATTTTACGAGAAAAATATCCCATTTAATTTACCTCTATAACCATCCAACAATTACAGAATACTTTAAAATAAATCTATATAGTTCATTACACACCATTTAAATGGATTTTTTTAAAACCTTTTTTTATGAGAGAAATATCCAATTTAATTTACACTCATGGTATTCAACACCTGAAAATCAACTCGAAACGTTTTCTATTCTTGAGATCGCAAGAATCGATCCCTCCTCCGCCCAACGCTTTTCGTCAATCGCGCGTGAGAAATAATGAAGGTATTTTGGAACCGATATTACTCTCTGTCAAAAAAACACCTGCCCCTCAGCGCCCCATCTATTTTCCCTCGCCGCCCCAAGGTTTCTTCCTATTCCGCGACAGCCAATGGATGGTAGATCAACTTATAGAATCGATCGTAGCTCCTCTTCTTCTTCTTTTCACAAAAAGAAAAGAAGAAAAAAACTCAAAAAACTAAAAAAGAATGGAACAAAAATTATATTGATTAATCACTTTGTTTTAAGGCACATTTTGACTGAACGATTTAATTATAAAAAAAAAGTTACATTGACAAGAGAACATAAATTTGAGAGTAGGACGGGCAGTTGAAGTTGGTTGTCTGATACTTTAAATATGAGGTGAGTTGATTTTTCAGTAAGAAATCTCTGTAAAACACGCAAAGATATGGTGAAAAACGTATCAAAACGTTACAGTTGTCGGTAAACCTGAGGACGAGAGTAAGGAGTTGTTCGAAAAACAAAGCTTAGTGAATGACACTTGATGTTAAAACAGTTTTTTTCAAATATTAATTCATTCATTAAATAGGAATGAGCAAAAAACGAAATGGAATTTTCTGATGAGTTAAGCGTTAGTCATTGTTTTAAATTTTACTATAAGCGATTCAGTTTTTTTTACATAGTTTAAAAATAACATCAGTGATAATATCTAACTTATTTTTAACTTATTTCTAACTTACTCAACTTCTCTATTTGAACGGAAAAAAAAATAGTTTATTGCGCACATTTAAATATTTAATTATTTTATATTCGCTGTGTTAGATAAATTAAATAAAGAACATGACTATTAGTTCTCACTTTCTCTCTATATATTTATATGTCTTGTTCAAATTTTCATTCGTTCATAAAATACTTTTTATTCATCCGTAAACAACCCACACTTTTTATTTTATTTTATTTATTTTTTTTTTCCAATGGCAGGCACTGAATTCGAATTTTTGCCTATACTATGCCAGAATTGTTGCTCATTTCGCGTTACCCAATGGGCACCTGTGAACCAAAGTCACGGAGGCGAGCAACATTGCCCACGCCACACTGCCACAAACCCGTTTTATAGGGTGGGCCACATTCACACATCATACACACAACAGAGGACAGCACAAAGAGAGAGAGAAGCATCCATGCCCAGAGCGGGATTCGAACCCGCAGCCTATGACTTCGCAGTCAGGCACGCTAACCGCTCGGCCACCTGGCCGGCCAACCCACATTATCGTTCACTATTATCTGCAGTCTTTAATAGGGTACTAAGTTAAACCACATTATCGTATTTGATCGAACAATACTACGGTTCAGTTAGAATGAAAACATGTATGGCTGCAGGCAAATCTTTGTTATGTGCCGTATTATGGTTCAAAGTTAAACCTAATTTTCCAGAAAGTGTATAACGTAGTATTTACTTACCACGTAAAAATAAAAATGAAAAATATTGGAAAAAAATCAGAAACATTAAATTATTATTTGTTTAGTCGGAAATGCGCCTAAACTGGTTGTGGTAACAAGCTTGTATCTTATATCGCTCTATATTTCTGAAAGAAGTGATTTACCTGGAGATAAAAGTAGTGGCAGTTGCTCAATTACGGAAGTTTATGGATTGTTGAGTCTTAAAAAACAATCAAAACGCAATCTTCCTTCCCTCGTGTGAAACACTTTTCAAAAGATTGTTTTCTGAATTTTATTAATTAACAGAGTCAGTTTCTGTGAAATTTTCTATTGAGTATCGGGAGTTTTTATTTTTTTTATTCTGCAACTTAAGTGGAACATTGAAATACTTTCACTAAAAGCGATCAACTAAAACCTATATGATCGAACATTGACTTTATATCGTTAAGCATATAATATATCGTTAAGATAAACTATTGTTATAGATATACAGTCACTGGCTAAATTATTAGACGAACTGTAAGATTCTATGTAAAATCTTAATTATCAGGTGATACTTATTGTTTTTACGCCACTGAAACCGGTTTGCACTTGTTTACGTTCGTGTATCAATGGGTTAAATTTGGCGATATATTACATAAATAATAGAATATTTATTATATCAGGTATTATGTGAATATATTATAATAATTAGACCAAATAATTAGACGCACTGTAGTGTTTAAATAATGACATGTCTTGCACGAGTTTATATGCGTTATCTTTTATATTTAAACATATATGTAATCGACTTTTATTCAGGAGATTTTTTTATATACTTCTTATTTGTATTTATGCCTACCGGCCTGTGTAGGGGGTAGGGAACTGTCCTTGCATCAGAAAGGTCCTGGGTTCGAATCCCGCTCAAGGCATGGCTGTTTCTTTCTCTCTCTGTGTGTGTTCTATGTCCTTTCTCCTTTGTGTGTGAATGTGACCCGCCCTATAAACGGGTTGTGGTTGTGTGAATGGCGTGGCAGAAGTCGAATTCCTGCTCATAGATGGCGCCTCTGATGGCGCCTGTTTAGGCAGTGGGGACTGCCTAAACAGGCATACGACAAAAAAAAAATTATTTACTTTTAACGTATTGCATTACAGTGTTAACCAATTGATACACGAACACCGGTGTGTGAACCGGTTTCAGAACCGGTGTGAACCGGTTTCAGGAGTCTAAAAACAATAAAGCTGTATAGTATCACCTGATAATTAAGATTTTACATAGAATCTTATTGTGCGTCTATTAATTTGGACATGGGCTGTATATCAAATACATTTTTGAACACTATTTCCCAAAAGGGTAATAAAAAAAAAAGCAATTTATTGTCGTTTGCGGTCTTGTCATCAACCGAACTGGATAAAGAAACAATTGATTTAACATCACTATATAATTTAATACCAAAGCCATGACAAACTGATGTTACGTTTTCAACTTATCACCAAAGCTAAATCGATAGGAATTAAATATGAAGCCCAAAATATATGGGTATTTCGATATTAATGCAACTCGCCGTATTGTTTTCGATGATTAAGAAAAGTTTCGAACAAAAGTTTTCTCTTTCCGTATCGAGAGTAGGGAAAATTTCCCCTCTTAAATTTCTCAACTAGGGGAATTAATCCCCTTTACTCTTCATTGAAAAGCCTCAGTAGATTATCACTCCCGTCCTCTCGTAAAAATGGAGTGACGTCATGTTCATGTTTTATACATGGACTGCTGCAGGTGGGGGGCAGATCTTCATTCGGTATGCAAATCATCATGAGATGACGTTTCAACCCTCGACCTTCTCACACCTCTCGAGAGCAGACGATATGTTTTGTTCCACAAACTCTCGACGTCCCCCTTGTGAGTTGTAATTTGCATTGGGGAGTTTTTTGAAATGTGATTATTTTAAAAGAAATCTTGTATAGTACACTATTGTACAGTCGATGGCCAAATTATAAGTAGCATTATAAGATTCCAAATAAGATCTTAATTATCAGTATATACTATACAGTTTTGTTGTTTTTACGAGACTGTTTGCACTTGTTTACGCTCGTGTATCAATTGTAATGCAATGCGTTAAAAATAAGAAAAGTTATACGTTAAAAGTAAGTTGTTTTTACGAGACTGTTTGCACTTGTTTACGTTCGCGTATCAATTAGTTAACACTGTAATGCAATACGTTAAAAATAAGAAAAGTTATAGGTTAAAAGTAAGTTGTTTTTACGAGACTGTTTGCACTTGTGTACGTTTGCGTATCAATTGGTTAACACTGTAATGCAATACGTTAAAAATAAGAAAAGTTATACGTTAAAAGTAAGTTGTTTTTACGAGACTGTTTGCACTTGTTTACGTTCGCGTATCAATTAGTTAACACTGTAATGCAATACGTTAAAAATAAGAAAAGTTATAGGTTAAAAGTAAGTTGTTTTTACGAGACTGTTTGCACTTGTGTACGTTTGCGTATCAATTGGTTAACACTGTAATGCAATACGTTAAAAATAAGAAAAGTTATACGTTAAAAGTAAGTTGTTTTTACGAGACTGTTTGCACTTGTTTACGTTCGCGTATCAATTGGTTAACACTGTAATGCAATACGTTAAAAGTAAGTTGTTTTTACGAGACTGTTTGCACTTGTTTACGTTCGCGTATCAATTGGTTAACACTGTAATGCAATACGTTAAAAATAAGAAAAGTTATACGTTAAAAGTAAGTTGTTTTTACGAGACTGTTTGCACTTGTTTACGTTCGCGTATCAATTGGTTAACACTGTAATGCAATACGTTAAAAATAAGAAAAGTTATACGTTAAAAGTAAGTTGTTTTTACGAGACTGTTTGCACTTGTTTACGTTCGCGTATCAATTGGTTAACACTGTAATGCAATACGTTAAAAATAAGAAAAGTTATACGTTAAAAGTAAGTTGTTTTTACGAGACTGTTTGCACTTGTTTACGTTCGCGTATCAATTGGTTAACACTGTAATGCAATACGTTAAAAATAAGAAAAGTTATACGTTAAAAGTAAGTTGTTTTTACGAGACTGTTTGCACTTGTTTACGTTCGCGTATCAATTGGTTAACACTGTAATGCAATACGTTAAAAATAAGAAAAGTTATACGTTAAAAGTAAGTTGTTTTTACGAGACTGTTTGCACTTGTTTACGTTCGCGTATCAATTGGTTAACACTGTAATGCAATACGTTAAAAATAAGAAAAGTTATACGTTAAAAGTAAGTTGTTTTTACGAGACTGTTTGCACTTGTTTACGTTCGCGTATCAATTGGTTAACACTGTAATGCAATACGTTAAAAGTAAGTTGTTTTTACGAGACTGTTTGCACTTGTTTACGTTCGCGTATCAATTGGTTAACACTGTAATGCAATACGTTAAAAGTAAGTTGTTTTTACGAGACTGTTTGCACTTGTTTACGTTCGCGTATCAATTGGTTAACACTGTAATGCAATACGTTAAAAATAAGAAAAGTTATACGTTAAAAGTAAGTTGTTTTTACGAGACTGTTTGCACTTGTTTACGTTCGCGTATCAATTGGTTAACACTGTAATGCAATACGTTAAAAGTAAGTTGTTTTTACGAGACTGTTTGCACTTGTTTACGTTCGCGTATCAATTGGTTAACACTGTAATGCAATACGTTAAAAGTAAGTTGTTTTTACGAGACTGTTTGCACTTGTTTACGTTCGCGTATCAATTGGTTAACACTGTAATGCAATACGTTAAAAATAAGAAAAGTTATACGTTAAAAGTAAGTTGTTTTTACGAGACTGTTTGCACTTGTTTACGTTCGCGTATCAATTGGTTAACACTGTAATGCAATACGTTAAAAATAAATACAAATAGGAAGTATATAAAAAATCTTCTAAATAAAAACCCATTACATGTATGTTTAAATATAAAATTATTGCATATAATTTCGTGTAACACATGTCATTATTAAAAAAACTACAGTGCGTCTAATCATTTGGTCTAATTATTATAATATACTAATATAATACCCTAATATAATAAATAATATATATTTATATAATATATCGCTAAATTTATCCAATCGTCGAATTTATATTGTATATATTCTAATTCAGTGTTTCCCAAACTTAGACTTTTGTGTACCCTTTCTAAATTTTTCGTTACGCTGTGTACCACTAATAAAAAAATTTAAGTATTTTTTACTATCAAAAATTGCACAAAGGTTGCAAAATCACAAAATCGAACTAAATGACACCACTAGAAGTCAAGACACAAGATTTGTCAAATCATATCTAAAACATTATTTCCGAAAAGATATTTATGTTTTAAATTAAAAATAATTTTTTATTCATTTTTCTAAACTGATACATGCGATTTGATTATTTTGTTCAGTAATTCCATGCTGAATTCTACAGTTACATATGCTTAAATGGACTTTTGAAATTAATTTATAATATTAGATTTAATAATTTTTAATTTGTTCAGATAATTTCAAAAATAAATATTATGGTTTTTTTGGAGTTAATAAAATACAGTATGAAACCAACATTTGTTTTTAAAAGCCTTTTATAATTTATTCGTTCTATGCTTCATTCCAAGCTTATTATTTCTTTCTGATCTAGAATTTAATAATTAAACCAACATTTGTTTTTGAGAACCTTTAATAATTTATTCGTTTTATGCTTCATTCCAAGCTTATTATTTTTATCTGATCTAGAATTTAATAATTAGCTTAATAATTAAGTCGGAATAAAATCGAATAAAAGTTTAACTTCAACTTAATTTGAGACACAATATAATTACTATTTTAATTTGACATATTTTAATTGATAATATTATTTGAAAAACCGATTGTATTTGTGCTGATATTTATTGCACTTTTGTACCTAAGTTATTTTACAATTTTAAATAATCACAGATAGGGTTTTATTTATTTAAAAATGAAAAACTGAATTACATAAAGATAATGTGGTATTGGGAGTGCATGTAAATTTCTGCCGTTTTCATTCAAAAACTAACATTTTATTGTGAAAAAAAAAACGGTAAATTATTTTTTATTCAAAGTATTCTCCATTACTTGACATTATTTTCTCCCATCTTTCTGGGAACATTTGAATAACACGTTGGAAGAATTCTTCATCTTTCAAAGATATCCACGAATAGAGCCATTCCTTGGTTTCTTCAAATTATGTAAATTTCTGCTCAGACATACCGAAATAGGTGATAATCTGCGGGGGGGGAGGAGGTTTAGCGAATACGGTGGGTGGGGTAGGACTTCCCATTGAAGTGTTTCGAAATAGCAAATCAATTTTCATGCAAAATCGACGTTCAATGTCTCTTGGCTTCAGTTCACATGGAACCCAGTTTCCTTGGTTTTGGATCAATCCCAATGATTTTAAACGATGTGAAATTACTTGCTGAGTCACTTTTTTATTTTATAACCGTCGTTGAACAGCCGATCCAATTTGTGGGTTTACGACTTCTGATGTTCAACTTCGTAGCCTTGTCATTTTGAACCCAATCCAGAAGACAAGGGAACTCCTGGATCAAGTAGTGGAAAAAATTTAGCCCTCATGGAGGACTTTATGATGGAACTAATCAGTGGCCCCCATCCCCCCTAAGCTCTTGGGCAAATTCTAAATCCCCCCCAAACTATTCGTTTTATTTAGTATAGAAATTCCCCCCCTAGCTTCAAGTGGGCGCCCACCTTCCCCCCTGGTGGGGGCCCCTGGAACTAACCCGCATATGCGTTACGTGGAGAAGAAGACCACGGGAACCACAAGATTAGCCTGGCGGCAAAGGGACTCTAACTCGTGATCCGTCTACCACTGAGGATATTTCACGTCAGCACTGTAGTCGGTGCAAGCCGGATGCAGATACGTATTGACGTGCCATTGGTTAGATTCGAACTCGATTCACCTCATTGGAAGGCGAACGCTCGATCCCCTGAGAGCGTAATGTAAGATCCAGTTTTCAATGCGTTTGGGATGAATCTTCTTCCAATAATTCTTCCAATTCCTTGTCTTCGTACGATTTCGGCCTTCCACTGTGTTCTTTGTCTTCCACGTCAAACTCACCGCTTTAAGACTTTTGAAACCACTGACGACAACTTCTCTCACTTAAAGCAGCCTCACCCTATGCTTATCCAAGCAATCAATGCGCCTCAACTGCAGATTTCTTTAAATTAAAAAAGTAAATCAAAAGTTCCCGCAATTGACGCTTATTTGACACATAACTTGACATTTTTGCACGCAAACAATGACGTATAATGTTAATACGGAATCACAATACTTTAAAGGTTATGTTGCTACCAGATGAACACACTTACATTTAAGCGTTTAACACCAGTCAATTTCTACAATCTGGTAGTACCATCTTGTGGCGAACGGTAGGAACTTATTTGTACACCGATTATTATTATCTTACTTATGCTCAAAATGCATTATTTTAGCTCAATTAAACTAATAAAGACCTAAACTGTTATTCTTCCTAAACTGTTATTTTCGAACCTCTTTTATCAAGAATCAATTGAAACTAAAAGAGATAAATGATGTAGATTCACGCACAAATTTATAAACCTGTTTGATGAGCGAAAATATTAAATTACGTTAAACAAAGACTTTTGTTTTTTCAGTGTCAAGTTCACCGCTCGATTCACCAGAAGAGTCCCTAGGTAGTCCTCAGGGTGATTCGAGCATCGTTGTCAGCGGTGGCTCAGGAGCTAATAGTCCTCACAACAACACTCCCAACAGTGAAGAACCCGTCGATTGTTTGGTTGCTGGACCTTCTTCGAATGACGAAGCAGGAGGAGGGACTAAAAGAAGAGGTCCTCGTACCACCATCAAGGCTAAACAGCTGGAGACATTGAAGGCTGCTTTCGCCGCAACGCCCAAACCGACAAGGCACATAAGAGAACAATTAGCACAGGAAACGGGACTTAATATGCGTGTCATACAGGTGAGAATCTCTTCTGCTCATTTTAGGATTAAAAATTACGTTTCAATTCATTCTTTAGGAATCTTTGAAACGCTTCGAAGAAAAATTTTTCTTTTCCCGAGTTCAATCTATATTCCATATTACTCAACATTTTGTGGGTCCAGGTTTGTTTGTTGTTTATTAACTAGTCTGAATTTTGGGTACATGGTTTAAAATGCAATTCCCTAGAATTATTTAAATTATGCTTCAACACAATTACATTCTTTTTTCTTTTTAAATCGACATGAGGGATTCATCTTCAGGGGCAGGGGCGATCGTATAGCCCCAGTCCAGTGTTAATAAATGTAATCTCTTCGGTTCTTTTTATTATTATTTTTTTCAAATTTTTCTTTTTATATATAACCGTTGTTGAACAGCTGACCCAATTTTTGGTTTTATGACTACTAATCTTCAACTCCGTAGCCTTGTAAATTTGAACCCAATCCAGAAGACAAGGGAACTCCTGGATCAAGCATTGGATCAGTATATATATATTTAAGTTTTTTTAATTTTTTCCCCTGTGCGACTAACGGTTTATACAGGCTGATAATATAAAAACCCAATAGCCTTCAATTTTGCATTTTGAATAAAATATTGATATGATAGTAGGATATAAAAGCTAATAAAAATGTTCGATCTAGTCTCACACTTAAAGCTCTAACTATTTCGTATTTCCTGTTAACAGAACGGTATTAAACCGTCAGTTTAGTGTGTAATTTGCTAAGATCATAATAATGAAAGCTTCCTAATAGTGTGATTTTCATAAAATAAGTTCCGTTTATTCTACTATGAATTGATTTTATTTTTTAATACTTCATACTTAGATCCTCGCAGAAGAGAACACACCCTTAAGAAAAACCTCCAAAACATCCAGTACTGAAGGAAAACTTGCATCTATACGAGAATATATATGTATTTAAAAAAAAATGCATAACCCGTAAAACAAAATCTCTAAAAGATGCATCAGAAATACGATTTGAAGACGAGCCTTTTGCGTGCTACACTCAAAAACCTTTTTTTTTTTCCTCCCTTGCTTTGCCATCCAACAGGCAAAAATGTTCCTTTTCCTTCAATTTTATACACACACAGATAGGAAAAGTTTGGTAGATTTGCAGAAATGAAAAACAGAAAGAAAAATAATATAATAATAAAAAAAAGAGAGAAACGAAACAAAAATAAACGATTGAAAAAAAAGGGGGGGGGGAATCAGATGATTATTTTTACAGAATACGTGTTTTGCATCTGTTCTTTTTCCTCTTAATGAATTATATTTAAATTTTCGAAGAGCTGGCACGAAACAATGAAGAACAGATCTGAAAGAAAGGAATTGGAGAAGGGAAAATAAAATAAAAAAACGAAGCGAAATGCATTTTACTTGCAAAACGCAGCAGTTAATTCGTACATAGTGTGAGTGAAAAGCATAAGGGGGTAAAACTTTACCCACTCCCAACCACCTCAACTTCCCTTTCTCACTTTTTTAAAATAGCCATTTTGTGCCATTTCTTTACCTACATTTTAACAGTAAAATATGTTTCGGTTGCAAAAAAGTTTTTTAGACCTACTCAGAGATGATAGCGCTCCGGAAAAAATCCGGATTTTTCGCTAACCGCTATCCGGAAATTTCCGGATATCCAAGGTCCAGAAGTTTCAAGAAAACATCGATCTCATTTTAAAATCTTAATTATCAGGTGATGCTATACAGCTTTATTGTTTTGACGCTGCTGAAACTTGTTTACGTTCGAGTATCAATGGGTTAAATTAAACGATATGTAATATGAATTCGACGATTGGATAAATTAGACGATATATAATATGAATTCGACGATTGGATAAATTAGACGATATATAATATGAATTCGACGATTGGATAAATTAGACGATATATAATATGAATTCGACGATTGGATAAATTAGACGATATATAATATGAATTCGACGATTGGATAAATTAGACGATATATAATATGAATTCGACGATTGGATAAATTAGACGATTTATGATATGAATTCGATGATTGGATAAATTAGACGATATATAATATGAATTCGACGATTGGATAAATTGGACGATATATAATATGAATTCGACGATTGGATAAATTCGACGATATATAATATGAATTCGACGATTGGATAAATTAGACGATATATAATATGAATTCGACGATTGGATGAATTAGACGATATATGATATGAATTCGGCGATTGGATAAATTAGACGATATATAATATGAATTCGACGATTGGATAAATCAGACGATATATAATATGAATTCGACGATTGGATAAATTAGACGATATATAATATGAATTCGACGATTGGATAAATTAGACGATATATAATATGAATTCGACGATTGGATAAATTAGACGATATATGATATGAATTCGACGATTGGATAAATTAGACGATATATGATATGAATTCGGCGATTGGATAAATTAGACGATATATTATATAAATATATATATTATGTCAGATATTATATTATTATATTGTAATAATGACATGTTTTGCACGAGTTTGTATGCAATACTTTTATATTTATGCACAGATGTAATGGATTTTTATTAAGGAGATTTTTCATATACTTCCTATATGTATTAATTTTTACGTATTGCATTACAATGTTTACCAATGGATACACAAACGTAAACAAATGCAAACCGGTTTAGCCACGTAAAAACAATGCTGTATAGTATCACCTGATAATTAAGATTTTACATAGAATCTCATAGAATCTTATAATGCGTCTAATAATTTGGTCAGGGACTGTACATGTTTAAAAAAATAGTGTTTTCAAAGTATACAGGTACTGTATATTTTGAAAACTCTATTGCTATATATTTAAGATTGAACTATGGAAAACTATAACTACTGCAATGTGACAATTTTATTGTTGAAATTGATTTTGCGCATTATGGAGAGAAAAAAAATATTAAAATTAATGAAAAAAAAACTTAATTAGAAAATAATTACCTTTTAACATAAATATATCAATCATATAAACAACATGTCAATAAATTTACAAATAAACAAAAATCATAGCGAAATGTGATAAATATAGATCTTGATTTTTCCTATTTATAATTTATTACAAATTATACGAAAAAGAGCAATTCAGTCTATAACATATAGTATAAAAGACGAGAATATATTTTTTTTCTTGGAAAATTAAACTAAAATAATTCATTTTAATATTTCTCTCTATTTGTTTTAAAGTTAGATAAGCGTTGTCGAATTTTTTCATGCAGCCATTTTTGTCTTCCTCTTTTTATCATTACGTAGCTTTTCTACCAAGGTCGGAACAGCAAAAGAAAATTATAGGAGAAAAAAGAAGAAAAAAAAATGAATGAATGAATACAATCTTCACAATTTGAGCAGTTTTTAGTAATACAAGTCTATTTATCTCCCTTCTTCACTCTTGTTTAGAATGTTCCTCGTTAATAACTTTCGCTGCACCTTTTGATTATTACACTTGCTTTTCTTGCTGCTGCGGCACACCTCATAGCTCCTTTTTTTTGTTATTCTTTTTGTATTTTGTTTTATTTCTACCTTTATTTATTTATTTTTTTATCTTTTTTATGAATTGGACATGACATTTTACCACCTGCAAAAAGAGACTATTTCTTTTTATTTCTTTCTTTTTTTTTTTCCTTTTTTTTTCGCTACTGCGGTGGCAATAATGTAATTGCTGTTATCGTTTGCTTCCAAATTTTCGTTAATTTCTCTCATCTAAGTTCCTTTAAGGCAATTTTTTTTTATGGTGGTGGCAACAAACCTAACACTACTTTTGTAAAATTATCGTTTTCATCTAAAATTGGCTGTACTTCATGAGATTTTATTCTAAAATAAAGTTTTAAATGGATAACGAGAAAACAATTATGACAAGTTATTGCAAATTGCTAGAAATTTACTTTACCTTTAACTTCTTTTTTTCTTAAATCATTAATTCTGTCGAAAGTTATGATACATAGCAACAAATATAGAAGAATTACACACGAAGAATGATACATCATAGTAGCATTCTTCATGGTACGTGCATCGTTTCAATACTGTTTAGAGTTTTTGCATGCGCTGAAAATGGATGTATCCGTCGGAAAACTTCGAGTTTCTGTAACTTTAACTGCCACTTTGGACCAACTTGTACATGTAAGTTGGCTTTCAGCAAATGAGCAATGCATATTTTGTTTTTGTTATTCGGGTTTGCAAACTTAATATTTTATACAAGTATATTGGACAACAGTTGCAAAGTTGTCTTATATTTTCTAACATGTGACATATTAATTATTCTATTGCTTTAATGAATAAAGATATCACCGAAGATTGAGATCCTAGTTAATAAAAACACCTGTTGAAACTGAGTTAAACATATTACATTCCATTCAAACTATATCTTGTAAAATATTTGTTCGATAGAAAAACATACGATTCTTATATTGTTATAATACCCGGCCGGGGGTAGCTAATAAAATTTTTGACCATCTCTATTTCTTACCTCTGGGGCGGTGGATTAGCTGAATCAAATTATTTTGTATTTAAATTTCATTTGCTAGTTGAGTGGCAACAGTTCTTTTCCACCTAGAATGATTTAAGCCCATCACTTGGAATTATTTTAACGAATCAATTTGGTTATATTTTGACCAGTTGTCTACTTATATAACACATCTTACTTTACCTCTGGGGCGGTGGATTAGCTGAATCAAATTATTTTGTATTTAAATTCCATTTTCTAGTTGAGTGGCAACAGTTCTTTTCTACCTAGAATGATTTAGGCCCATCACTTGGAATAATTTTAACGAATCAATTTAGTTATATTTTGACCAGTTGTCTACTTATATAACACATCTTACTTAACACTTTACCTCTGGGGCGGTGGATTAGCTGAATCGAATTATTTTGTATTTAAATTTCATTTTCTAGTTGAGTGGCAACAGTTCTTTTCTACCTAGAATGATTTAGGCCCATCACTTGGAATAATTTTAACGAATCAATTTAGTTATATTTTGACCAGTTGTCTACTTATATAACACATCTTACTTAACACTTTACCTCTGGGGCGGTGGATTAGCTGAATCGAATTATTTTGTATTGAAATTTCATTTTCTAGTTGAGTGGCAACAGTTCTTTTCTACCTAGAATGATTTAGGCCCATCACTTGGAATAATTTTAACGAATCAATTTAGTTATATTTTGACCAGTTGTCTACTTATATAACACATCTTACTTAACACTTTACCTCTGGGGCGGTGGATTAGCTGAATCAAATTATTTTGTATTTAAATTTCATTTGCTAATTGAGTGGCAACAGTTCTTTTCCATCTAGAATGATTTAGGCCCATCACTTGGAATAATTTTAACGAATCAATTTAGTTATATTTTAACCAGTTGTCTACTTATATAACAAAACAATGTTATAATTTTTTACCAATGATGCCCATAGATTTTGACTGTTAACTATTCTGTGGAGTACTTACTTTATTAACAATTGTCTTGTCGGAAAGCGTTCGATCATAATGGCCTCACAAGCTGTTGACGTTTATCACAAAGGCATGATGGAACGTCTTTTAAATTTGCTGAGTTCCCCAGAAATCATTTTTGAGCAAGTTCTTTTTATTCGATTCTCGCTTTTGTTTGGATGACTTTTCTGATGATGATAAAGTTATCGATTGGATCGAGTGAAAAGAGAAGAATGTAGACATCTTGAGGAATTATTGCGCCGGCTGATTATTTCGATGAATGCTTGCTTTGACAAGTCGCTTTAATTTGGCGCTATTTTTGTGGATGTCATTGTTGGATACTTAAAATAGTCTGGGGAGGAAGTTAAACTAATTTAAATTAAATGGAATAATTAGTGACAAATTATAATTGTTTAAAAAGAATTCGCTGTTTTCAATTGTGAAGCTAGCTAAATTCCTAAATTAATTTTCAAAAAGTAAGTATTTTTGATTTTATTACTTTAGTTCGCATTGTTTGGATAAAAACATTACTGATCAATAAATTAAAATTGTTTAAAAAGAATTTGCTGTTTTCATTAATGAAGCTCGTTGAATTCCTAAATTAATTTTCAAAAAGCAAGTATTTTTGAATTGATTACTCCAGTTTACATTGTTTTTCTTAAAACGTTATTGAACGATTAAACATTATTGTCCATTAAACATAATTCTTTTTTTTTTTTTTTTTTTTTTTTTTTTGCTTCCAGCAATGCGTAACATTATTTAAATTATTGTCCCAGTCAAAGTAATTATTACACGAGAAAGTAGTTCATTTGCAAATTATACGAGGTACTTCGGGCCAGAAATAAACAGATATTTAAAATTTTAAACTTAGGGTAATTAGATTAACTCATCAATAAATCTTAATTCTTTTTAATTAGTCCAGCTTTTTCTTTAGAACCAAACATTCCGACACATAGGAATTAAAAATCCTTGCTTTTGAATTAGCCGGTTTGTCATGAATAAATAGGTAGCAATAGTTCACGGAACATTGTTCTGTAACATAGAACCAGTGACACCTTCTATTTCAGTCCAACGTTTCTACGTGACGTCACATTTTTTTTTGTTATTTAATTTTTCTTAAGTACTATTTACACTCTTCTTCGTCTTTCTGACAATTTATTGTTGTACTGTTTTTATTTTTCACACTGTCCAAAATATCCGATTCAATTAATGTTTCTGTGGTTTCAGCTTCAGAATCAATAAAAAGAAAATCATTAATCAGTACATCAACATTAATTTCGTGGTTCTCTCGTAGCTGTACCCACATTTTTTAAAAAGTTCTTCGAAAGGAATGTCATCCTCGTCCTCCGCACTTTCAAAATTCCCCGCGCTGAATTCAGCTGTAGCATAACTGTTACGAATAGTACGATCTGTAACATCATAGTACCATGCTTTAGAAATTTCTGTTACGCTTTCTCGTAAATTGATTTTTGGAAATGGATTCCTGTATGAAATGCAAACAAAAAGGGATTTTACTGCTTTCTCTAAAAGTTAAGGGGACAGCGAAAATCAATTCAAGGTCATTCCCCCCCCCATAAAATGCATTAACAAGTTTGAAATGTACCGAAATATTTTAGGGAACAGAGAAAGTGGATTTCAAAGAAAATTTCGTTAAATAGAAAATTCACTTTGCTGTTTGGAAGTTATTTTAGGAAGAAATTTCCAAAATGTTCCTAGTTCTTCAAAGAAAAAAAATCGCAAAATAGAGAAATTCGCAAATTGGAAGTTATAGAAATGTTTACATAAATTATTTATATAAATGTTTGCAAATCTCTTTTCGATATTATAATGTATATAAAAAAAAATTCTGCCAATTCACCTCTCCCAAATAAATACATCGATATCCCAGAAAAAATTAACCTTCGAGAAAAATTAGCATTATTTCCCCGACTTAAATTGTACTAATTGTTGCAAAACTCAATTTAGGAAGTATTTAATTCCAATTCTTTTTTAAGAAAAATTAATTGTCACCCATAAGGCAGTAGTGAAATAGATGGTCATCAACACATGAACAAACCTTCAAACTAAGTTAATATTGTTATGTTACACCGTTATAAATCAGTCCGAATTCCTACATTGGGGTCATGGTTACATATGTTGGTTACGATCAAAAATATAATGGTTCATGATGGAATCACTGATGGTTACCATCAAGATTATGTTGGTCCATCAATGGAAAACCATCAAAATTTTGACTTATGTTTACATTTTTCAAGAAATACTTTAATATTTCTCTAGAAATTTTGTAACCTTAGAGGTGTTTAGTTTATACGATGTTTCCTACTTAGAAATAAAGTTTAAGTCGGTATTTCCGAAGTTTGAAAGACCGACAATTAATTCCGAAAGAAAAGTATTTTTGAACACCCTATGCCAGAAAATCAACTTTTAGCCTGTATCGATTACTTTGGTTGTTATATGCAATAACTTCATGAAATCTCGTAAACCTAGCTTAAATATTTATGGAAATATGGACATTTTTATAACATTATGGACATTTTTCTTTTTTGCCAAGTGAATGAGAAGAAAAATTCTCCAGTTTTCTTTATCCGTTCTGGATTTTTTGCCCATGAATGTTGAGCTTAACTAAGAAGAAATTTGCTCAAATACTGTAGAAAGCTCCGTGCTGTTCTATTTTATTTAAATACTTTATTTTATCTTAAAGTCCCTTGCTATTTTTTTTTTTAAATTTTATATCTGTCGTTGAGCAGCGACTCAATTTTGGGTGACTACTTATGTTGAACTCTGTAGCCTTGCAATTTTGAACCCATCCAGAAGACAAGGGAACTCCTGGATCAAGTATTGGGGAAAATATGCCTTCGTGGAGGACTTTTACATGGAACTAACCCACATTTGCGTTACACGGAGAGGAAGACTACGAGAACCTCTCACGATTAGCCTGACGGCAAGAGGACTCTAACCCATGATCCGTCTACCACCGAGGATATTTCACGTCAGCATTGTGGTCGGTGCAAGCCGGATTCGGAATTCGTTTCGACCAGCCGTGGCTGGGATTCGAACCAGGTTCACCTCATTGGAAGGCGTGAGCTCTATCCCCTAAGCCACCACAGCTCAATAAGTTAGTTTTGCATCTGCCGGGAATCGAAATCGAGCATTCTACCAATGAACCACCGATGCTTACTTGTTATTTTTTATTTGCTTATTTTTTTAAAGTTCCCGGTCAGAAATTATTACTCTCATTATTTTGGATTTCAATTGCTTTTTTATTTTATCTTTTAACTAGCCGCCACCAGCTGGTCCGCCTTCTTAAAGTGATAAGAACTTAAAAGTATTTCGAGATTTAAAATGGTACATTCAAAAATCAAAAGAATATATTAGTATAAATTTATATTGCACAAGTAAGGGTGGACTTAACTTTTAAGTCTTACATATTCGATATATATATTGGTGATTCTCACGAAATATGACAATTCACTGTCCCTTGCTCCAAGATCTAATACTATAATACTAAAAGAACTTTTTTTTAAAATAAAATAATAAATTGCATTGCTGTTAGCTAACATAAAGGCTTAAGTTGAGTTACGTACTATTAACTTAAAATGACTGTTTTTTAAACTTCTAAGCTAATATGTCATTTTCCTGGCATTCAAGATTTGGTGAATTTCTATTTTTTTTTTTCCCTCGAGCAAATGTCAATAAACTACACTGCTGTCTGTAAGATATTAATAAATGTAACTAAATAAATATACAAAAAAAGTTTTAGATTATTTTGAAGACTTTAAATTTGAAGAACGAATTGTTTTGGTACGAATTGTCATGTTTAAAAAGAATCACCCGTATATATATATATATATATATATATTGAATAAAAGAAATAAAAGTGCTTTAAAGAATAATATTGTTTGAAAGTAGAAACATTAAGTAAAACTTTCAATCCAACTGTTTTTTTGGGGCCTTTACGACTACACGACTAAAGTACTACACGACTTTATACCGAAGATTTTATTTAAAAAAAAAATGATTTAAAAAATGTATCCTAAACATCCATAAGAGAAAAAAATAGCAATGCTACTTCCTCTTTATTTCCTGTCCTTTTTTTCCCCAATTAAACAACTAATTTCAAACTTTTTTTCAAAAAAGGAAGAAGAAAAAAAATAGAAACGAAGTAAAGTGGCATAAATAATTACATTGTGTGAGGAAATTTTAGAGGATGTATAAATTATCGCTTTCGAAAAAAAAGGTATCTTTTTCTTACTCTTCGTCTACTCATTTTTATTCTGTTTTGAGTGGCAATGTCGCGTAACGCCCCCTGGTGGGTCTCGGGTGGGGCAAATGTTCGCAGGCTGTCATTTACTAGCAACCGCACTGCAATTTGCACCTATCTTTAATGCTAAGGTAAGAGGTTTTAAGTGATACATTTGTGGCTCGGAGGTAGGAACTAGGACATAGCTACTAATTTTAACTTTAACCGCCAAAACGTAGGTGTGAAACTTGGAAAGAGCTATTATCATGAAATTTAAAGACTTGAGGGAGCATAGTTGTGATGCAATATTTTCAAATTTTGTTTGTTTTCGTTGAAGTATTGCTTACACCCGAAGCCGTTCGAAGGGGTGGGTGAACTGGGTGACCCCCCAGGGCCGCTGAAAGTTAGGGCCACCAAAAATTCTGATCTGATTGATTGTTATATTACTAGGTTTTCTTCACATTTGCTAATATATATTATATACGAGTTATAATTTATATACAGTCAAACCCCGCTATAGTGAACCTCCAAGGGACCGAAATTTCTGTTCACTATAACCGGGAGTTCACTATATTCGTACTGCAAACAATTTTAACAAATTTTTTTGTCGTGCTCACTTTTATTACACATTATTCAAATAATTGACCAATAAAAAGAATAAAAGAACAAAAGAATATGTAGGAACAAAAGTGTTAACTTTCTTCCTTTGGTTCACTATATCCACAAAAATAATATTATATGTGTATAACAAATTCACGGGAACGAACATTTCGTTCACTATATCCGGGAGTTCACTATAAACCATGTTCACTATAACGGGGTTGGACTGTATTTCTAAATATGCCTAATTTCATTTCAGTTAATGTTCCTTTATAACAGGAGTGTAATTTTTACAATAACTACATGGAACTTTTTGTCAAATTTTAACTTTTATTATCGAAATATTACCATAATAAAAAAAATAAAAGAACAAAAGAATATGTAGTAACAAAAGTGTTAACTTTCTTCCTTTGGTTCACTATATCCACAAAAATAATATTATATGTTTATAACAAATTCACGGCAGCGAACATTTCGTTCACTATATCCGGGAGTTCACTATAAACCATGTTCACTATAACGGGGTTGGACTGTATTTCTAAATATGCCTAATTTCATTTCAGTTAATGTTCCTTTATAACAGGAGTGTAATTTTTACAATAACTACATGGAACTTTTTGTCAAATTTTAACTTTTATTATCGAAATATTACCATAATAAAAAGAATAAAAGAACAAAAGAATATGTAGTAACAAAAGTGTTAACTTTCTTCCTTTGGTTCACTATATCCACAAAAATAATATTATATGTGTATAACAAATTCACGGGAACGAACATTTCGTTCACTATATCCGGGAGTTCACTATAAACCATGTTCACTATAACGGGGTTAGACTGTATTTCTAAATATGCTTAATTTCATCTCAGTTAATGTTTTTTTATAAGAGGAGTGGAATTTTTAAATTAACTACATGGAACTTTTGTCAAATTTTAACTTTTATGCTATAGAAATTAATTGTATTAATTTTTGATATTTTTTAATCACAGATTTATGTAAAAAATATTATTTATACAGTGCTGCCGTATCTAATGTATTATACTTAACGCTATGATAATAAACCAATGATATCCAATTTCATTGATAATAAATGTTTTTTCACATATACGGAGGAAAAATTGTTCTGGTAAAATCACCATAGTTGAATGGTAAAGACAATTCTGTTGAAATAAACCATAATTCTAAGAATTAAACCAATGCATATGGTATTATAACCATACATATGGTAATATTACCGTTTGCTGTTATTACAGTTTGCCGGAAATTTTGCTTTTCAAAATTAGAGTTCTTATTACCATACATTTAGTAACAAATACAAATCTTAAAAGTAAATGTAACCATATAAATGGTTTTTATGTCATACTTTAAAGTATCGAAAAAAAAATTACTAAAATAATCTTCAGAACTGTCACTCTTTTTACCATTTATTTGATAACTTTAACCTTTTAATTTCGACGCCTTTTTCCAAATAGAACGGTAATAATCTGTTTACAATAATAATCTGGTTACAGTAATAATCTGTTTACACTAATTCATCAACGCTTTTAGTTTGATAAAATAATATTAAACTTTTTGTTATTAGAGGTGTTAAAAATTTTAGCAACAGAATTGTTATTAAGTATTATTTTTGTATTTTGTCAAAAATTTAATCGTTTAACTCAAAAATAATTTTAAAAAAAAATCTTCTTGAAATTTAAAAAAAATCCAATGTCTAATATATACTTTGTTAAACAAAGAATGACTTTTATTAACCATGATAAAATATATATACTGTGTTAAACGAAACATGACTTTTATTAACCATGATTAAATATATATACTGTGTTAAACAAAACATGACTTTTATTAACCATGATTAAATATGTATACTTTGTTAAACAAAACATGACTTTTATTAACCATGATAAAATATATATACTGTGTTAAACAAAAGATGACTTTTATTAACCATGATTAAATATGTATACTGTGTTAAACAAAACATGACTTTTATTAACCATGATAAAATATATATACTGTGTTAAACAAAAGATGACTTTTATTAACCATGATTAAATATATGTACTTAGTTAAACAAAACATGACTTTTATTAACCATGATAAAATATATATACTGTGTTAAACAAAAGATGACTTTTATTAACCATGATTAAATATATGTACTTAGTTAAACAAAACATGACTTTTATTAACCATGATAAAATGCATCAATATTTCGCCCAGGGTCTCTAAAATCCAAAGCCTATCCCTGATTACACCTGTCTTAAAAAACACAAAACGCTTTTTTCAAAAAAAAAAAAAAAAAAAAAAATAAGGGTGGTGTTAGCATCTAAAAAGCCTTTTATGGGCTTGGCAGACTACAAGTTGGGAAGCTCATTGCATATACATGTGGCTTAATTGCAGGACGATTCTATGTCAGCATTTGATGGAAAATTATTTAAATTATTAAAAATGGCCTTCTTTAAAAAAAAAAGGATATTGGGAGAGAGCCACATTTTGAATGAATGATCGGGAAAAAAAACCTCATCATAGATATGAAAGTAATTATTGCACCATTTTTTCTATTATTAGCCCTTCTAACATTTTGACGTTTTTCGTACATAGGGTGTCCCGTAATCCTCGCCTTTAGTGCATACTTTAATAATTCGCGTTTAAAATGAACTTAAATTGAAAATTAATATTAACTCTTTGTGGTCGTAATTTTATATGCCCCGCAGTGGACTAATCGTAAAAGACACGGTTCAACTCGGAAGTCGAGCATCACTGGCTGCGGTCAGTGAGCGGGAGGGTGACCACTTTAATCAGCACGTGTAGGGACCGAGGGTGCGCTGTATAAGTCCTCGTTAAACTGCTCTACCGTAGAATGCTCCATTTCTTGCGCAGCTCGTCGGGCTACCAAAGCAGGAGAACCATCCTCTCTGCAAAGGATCGAAATTGCGATAACATGTCTTCGGATCATCCTCAGGGATGTTTCCCAGACCATTTCCAATAGCCCATTGTGCAGCCCTAGTGCTGCGTAAGTAAAGTACCTACCTGTTGACAACCACCAACGATTTTTTACAGTTTCTATCATATGTCTACTCTCTGCCACTAAAGATTTTTTACCACGACTCAAAGTGAGGGTATAGGTTTTTTAATAACACCCCCAGAAAGGTGCAAAGAAAAAATTGTAGTAATTATTACTACAATCAATTATTACAATAATTATAATAAACATAACAATAATAAATATTGAAATAACATTGTTTTTTAAAAATTGTACTCGTCATAAATATTTAAAAATAATAAGCATTTACGGTTATTTTGCGTAATAATAAAAATAATAATTTTAAATTAAAAGAGCAATTACTTTTGTTACTTTTTGTTGTCATTATTGTAATAAAATATAGATAAAACCGTTATTTTTAAAAATAATTTTTAAGTTTGGATCTAATTTACTTTTGTCTCTTTTAACGTATTTAATTGCATAGCCTCCTCTTTTTTAAAGTAAAGTAATGCGTAGCTCCTTGTTTCATTTTTTAAAAAATTGTTTTTCAGCCATTGTCAAAAAATAAGTCGTATGTTAAGAGGGGCAAAAAAAAAAAAACCCCAACAAAATAACGCTAGTAGGCTAGGATTTGGGGATTTATGTAAATAAATCACTTTTTGTGTTTCTAACTCTCCCCTTAAATTCATGACCAAGAGAAAGGGGGGGGGAATGAAAAATAAAGGGGGTAAAGGAAGGAAAAAAAAAAAAACTAGAGCAATGAGATTTTTGCGTGCAGAGCTTTATCGCTAGTACAACGTTCTGAGTATATATATATATTTCCTGGTATTATTACTTTCCCCCTTCCTCCCACATCACTTTTTTTAGTTTAAAAAAATTTTATGAAAAAAAAATTGTTTAAAAAATGCATTTAGTTGAAGTACGTGAAACATTACAAACGTTGCAAGCGTTTTTTTTTTTAATGGTTTTTTGTTTTATTCTTCCTTTATTATGTGCATTTGGCATGAAAGTTGGCGAAAATAGTCTTTGATAAATCATGTTTATTATTCTGTGTATTGGTATGCACATTAGAAAGAAACACTATAGTGCGAATCAACGCCAATTATTATGATAATTTTAGACGTGCGTTACCTAACTGTTTGTTCTTTAAAGCCACTTTTGTTGTTAAAGAGTTGTGTGTTGAAAGAGTTTTTATGATAACTTTATGTCCCATATTTAATTTCCTTATCTTATTTGTTAATATTTCTACATACTAATAAGTAGTTTTAAAACCAAATCAATTCTATCTCAGGTAATATATAAATGTGAGAGATGCGTCTTTTGAGATTTTTCAGTCATGAAATTACTGACTACGTGTAACATACTATAAAATCAAACTATACAAACAATAGTACTTTGCTGCAAACAAACTATGTAATTATTCAAACTACCTTAAAACATAGAATATCATAATATGCATGTATATGCTAATACTATACTCTAAAATGTAACTAAAAAAACATACAATTATCCTAACATGACATACGAACTATCAAAACTAATTATACTAAAAAATAAATACAATTATAGCACACATAAGAACGCAAGAGGCGATCACATTTTAGTATCTGAATTTTCATCTTAAAATTAATTTTGGCTAAATATTTTAGTAAAATTAAATTTTTGCTTGTAGAATCTAAGAAAACCAGTGTTAAGTAAAAATTTTTTTTTTTTTTTTTTACAAGGGAATATTTTTTTGTTGTTAAATGAAATATTGGGTATAGATGGGAAAAAATATCTTATATCTAAAAAAATGAAGTTATATTTGTGTTTGCTTGTTTATATAAACGTAAAAACGAAGTTTTATTTAAACCAATAACAATGAACTTATTATAAAAAACAAATGCAAAATGTTCATTGTTTGTTGTCATATAAAACAAATGCAAAATTGAGTATAAATTAAAATTCTTTTTCTCGGTATATCAAAAAAATAGAACTTTATATTTTATAGTACAATAAAGGCAAAAAGAGAAAAATTAAGAAAATTAATACGTTTTATTTACTGCGCATAAGCAGTAGAACTCATAAAATAAGTTTAAAATACAGAGAAAACATGGAAAATAACAAAGATTAATGAGAAGCGAAGAAAAAAAATAATTAAAATAAAATATTTAAAAAAATATTTTTAAAGAAATACATAATACAAATCCGGAGAAAGCAAAAAAAAATTAAAAGATATTATCTCTTCATCAGCAATGGTGTCAGGTTTAATTAGGTAAGTATTAGATCCACATGTGATTGTTCTAAATTTTATAGAAATTTTAGGAAATTTTGAACTGATAATTAAGTAAGGAAATTGTATATTGCTAATTTTAATTTTTAACTTTTTATGTAATGCTAAAAATTTTTAATGATAATATTGTTATTTAAATTACAAAGCTTAAAACTTTTCTATTATTTAACGCTGTGTTTAAAAGTTCAACATAGAATTTTTTACAGAAGATTGCATGATTATTGTTAGCTTGGTCCATGGGAGTAATTACAAATTTTTTTAATAGTTGCTGAATTGATCGAACAATTTCAGAAAAATTTGTTGAATTGTAACTGTTATTCAAATTTTCCTTATAATTGAAAATAAATGTTTTTAAAGTAATGGCAGCCCATTTCCATTTTGTTAATATATACCAAAAGGTAAAGAGAATCTATTTGATATCTTTAAACAAAATCTATTGAGATCATTAAGAAAGCATTTTAGAATTTTATTAACTGATATATAGTAAATGGGTCTAAATTTTGTGCCTTTTATAATTAAATTCCTAAGTTCTAGGTTTTCTATATTTAAATTACCAGTAATAATATGTTTATGATGTTTATCACCAAATTCGAAATATTTTTTCTTCACAATGTTCATAATGTGATCTATTAATTTTCCTTAAATTTTTGCTTATATCATTACAATTAATCAGGTTAACAACATATATATATATATATATATATATATATATATATATATATATATATATATATATATATATATATATATATATATATATATATATATATATATATATATATATATATATATATATTGATTGCTAAATTTGACATCCTAAACTGGGCAACCTGTACAAAAAAAAAAACAGAATTTTATAAGATTTTATGAAAGGAGAAATATTTAAGAATTTATTGTTGAGTAGGATTCTGCAGTAAGGATGAAATTTCTTTAGTAATTCATGAATTTCCGGTTCATGAGGTTTGAATGGTGTTTTTACATTGTTATAATTAGAAATAAAACGTTTAATTATTCAGAGATTTAAAATTAAATTTCTTAATCGGAAATTTCAGCGAAATGGTTAAAATTTCAAACCCCTAAAACTTTTTCCTTTTTTATGGAATTCATCTGAAGTATCAATACACAGTCTACATTTTCTTGAAATTGAATGCAAAAACTTTTATTAGTAAGTATATTTACCTTGTTTTAACTACTAATTCTGAATTTTTTCATTCTTGAAATTCAGAAGGAAAAAAATAATTAATGAGTTTTGAAATTATGAAAAAGTTGTTCTTATTTTCCTCTTGAATTCCTAATCAATTTAAATTTCTTATGTTGTGACTCTGCAAAATATTTATTCTTAATTTGCTCTTCAAATAATTATTATATCAAAATCTTTGATATAGTGAAGTAAATTACCAAAATTTTGCTTTTAAAATTCTAATTAAAATTGAATTTCATAAAAAATGTTTTTCAAATTTAGTTCTTGAAATTCTAATTCATTTAAATTTCGAGAGTTTAGAATTTGTAAAAAAGCTGTTTCTATTTTGTTCTTTAAACTCTTATATGAATTTGAACTTTAAAAGATATGAATTTATGAAAAGAGTTAATCTTACTCAGGGTGTGTAGCGTTTTTAAAAAGTGCTTCAAGGTGCTTATTTTTGATTTACGTTTTTTAAAAGCCCTTAAAAGTGCTTTATTTATTCGGAGTTTGTAAAAAGTGATTAACTTTTTATCTTTGAAAAAGAGATTTTTTTTCTTTGCCGTATCGATCGTCGTTCTAAATTACAAAAAAAAATGTATGATTTTCGCAATTTTTTCTGCTATATTTATCAGAAAATATTTTTTTTGTCATGATTATGTTAAGTTTTTTACTTTTATTGATTTTATGTTTATAAATTTGGAACTTTAAACAATAGAAAAAAATAATTTCTATTACTGCACAGATCCTAATTAGGATTTTCTTTTTGGAAAGTGATTAAAATATTTTTTGAGTGCTTAAAAAGTTCTTAAAAGGTGCTTATTTTTTGTTGAAAAATTTAGCTACGCACCCTGTTATTTCTTGTCTAGATATCTTAATAAATTATGATATCAAAAATTTTTTTGTTTTTGAAAAAGTTATTTTTAATTTTTTTAAAAATACTTATAAATTGGAATTATAAAAGTTTAATTTTCATGAAAAAGTCATTCGTATGTTGTTCTTGACATCCCTATAAATTTCAATATCAAAAGAAACTTCATAACGTTTTCTATGTTTTAAAATTTCCTTACTAATTTATCAGTCCAAAATTTCATAAATTTCCTATAAAATTTAGAACAATCACATGTGGGTCTATTACTTACCTAACTAAACCTGGCACCATTTTCTCTAACAACTTAATAAATTTATTAAAAATATTATTAACGAAGGTTTTTCTTGGATTATCACTCATAATCAACTGATTTTAAAATTTATTAAACAAAATAAAATTAATTCTATTGCGTCTTTTGATTTCCAGGATCTTTTTAATAGCATTCCCTTTTCTAAACTAAAAGATGTCCTTTTGACTTATTGCCATGATTTCAAAAACATCCTTTATTGCTATTTTGATTATTGGGAAATTCTGATTAATTTTTGTTAATTTTGTTCTGATTAATTTCTAATTTTTCATCTCTCTTAGCTAACATATTTTTGCACTATTATGAAAAAAATTATACTCTTAATATTAAATTTGTGTTTAGATTAATTAATGACTTATAATCTCTCATTTTCAAGATTATACAATTTTATTAAGCAATATTTACCCCGAGGAATTAATCTTGCTTCTTAATCATGATGAATATCAATTTAAATTTTTTGGATTTGGGTATTATAAAAGAAGAAAATATCTGCTTTGATGATTTATACGATAAAAGAATTGATTTTAATTTTAATATAAATAAACTAATTGCTTGGAATTCTAATGTTTCTAGAAACATCTATTTTAAATACCATTTTTTATCAAATGAAAAGAATATGTCGTAATGTTTATTTGTCCAAAAAAAAATAAAAAAAACAAAAAAAAAAAAAACAAATAGACAAACTTTTAAAATTTGATTATTCTTTTTAGTTAATACTATGATTTCAAAAACATCCTTACTTTTACGATTTTGATTATTAGTAAATTGTAATTAATATTTGCCTTTTTAATAAATATTTTTACAGTGTAAAAGATATTTTTATTCAAACTGATGGAATACTGCAAGGATTTAATTTTTTTATCTCTCTTCGTTAACTTATTTTTACTGATATGGTAAGTGGCAAAATTAGCCTCGCAAAAATCTGGTACAACCACCAAGGTGTCGAAAAAGAAATCCACCTAAGATGGATTACTCACTCAAAAGATCGGGGGAAGAGGGGTAGAAAGAAACGTAAAAATACAACCAAAATCACCCGTCGTGAAATACCCTTCCCCAACAACCAAAAACAAAAAGAAATTCGTCAAAAAACAACAACAAAAAATCCGCGAACAAAAGCTTGTTCGCGGATTTCTTCTATCGCAAGAAACAGAGAGTACATTCGTTAGACAGTCCATGGAACTCTTAATTGATGTAGTATCATGCCGCCAGAGGTCACTTCCAGTCCTAGTAGGCCGCCTCTTCTTTCAGTTGCTTTCCCACGATTCCCCTCTGTCCGTGGGTGGAAATTTTTGCCCCGATGTAAAGTTTCTTTCTTTCTTTCTTTTTTTTTTTACTGTACAAAAAAAGAAAATCATGATAGTTTCTGACCTTCCGAGTGGTAGGCAGTGGCTTTCCTGTTCGACTCGGATGCCATGCTGGGAAGATGATAGAAGATTTTAAAGAGGAATGGAACATTTTTTTTTTATTTTTCGGAAGTCGATAAAGTGTTTTCGGGAGTCGTCTGCGGAAAAGCAATTAAATTTAGAATAGAATTTGCCGACGTGACGTGACTTTTCAGTTATAGTTGCTTTTGAACGTGTAATAATTTATTTATCGGTTTAGTTAAATGTATCAGAATGAACATAACTTTTTTAAAAAATAAATAATTGCTAGTGATTGACGTTTTTAGAAATAATTGATAGACTATTGATAATGATACTTTTAGAAAAAATCGATTGACATTCTCAGAAAAATCGATAGACTGTTGATAAACACAATAATTATTATCAAGCCTTCTTGAATATGCATTGCTGTACCATTATGGACCATCACGAATTTCCATCATAGTATCTCAGAAATAAAATGATGGAACGATCATGAACAACCATCATCCCACTGAAGGAATTCAGACAGATTTATTATTGCCAAATTAAAAAAACCAAATTGTTTTTATGATGTATTTCTGAGAACCACCAAGAATTCCCATTAAACCATCATGGAAATGTTTAGTTGGAATCATTATGAACCATCACGGATCATCATGGATTGTTGTTCCATGAGAATCAAACTTCTCTTGATGGTTAACCATCATAGTATTAAAGTAGCATTTTCCATCATGGAATGATGGAAGTTTGTTGACATATCAAAAGCCATGAAAGCATAATGAAAAATGTTTGATGATGGTGACCATCAAATGATGTTGGACCATCATGAATCGCACTGATATCGACAGAAACCATCGAAATGTTTTGATGGGACCATCAAGAATTTTGAGGTGACCCATTTCATTTCTTCTTCCAGTGCATTGTAAAAACTATGGTCTCACAGAATTAGATGTTGAACAACCCTAAAAGTTGTGCGAAACAACACATTTTTTTACTCAAGTAACACCAAATCGAGCTTTCATGCACAATTTATCACATGTTTAACATGAAATTTTCAAACTGATTATCGCTTAACATGAAATTAAACTGGACACAGCACAGATAATGAGCATGCGAATAAAATCCCAATCATTCTATTCTATTTTCTTCCTTTGTTAGAAGTAGCAGATGGACAAATGAACAAAATAGTTTAATAAACTACACTTGTGTTAGAAATTAAGAGAATTTGCAGACTGGGTCGATTATCTCTAGAACTAGAGGACCGATTTTAATGAAATTAGATATGTACATACATTGATACAATGCAAAACAAATTCAACAATTGTAACACACAAGCATAACACTCGTTGGAGTCTGAAGGTATGAAATTGCCATAGGAAATGATAAACTGTCTTATTTCAAGTATGAAATCATGCTGCAAGGCCTGCATATCTGTAAGAGAGGACCCTACCCCCTATTAACCCATTTTTTTCTTTCTGTTTATTCACCAACCACTGTTTCATACCGTCCGACTCCAACGAGTGTTATGCACGATCATGCGTGTGTATTACAATAATTGAATGGTTATTTGTTTTGTATTGTATCAATGCATGCACTTGTCAAATTTCATTAAAATTGGTCCACTAGTTCTAGAGATAATCGACCCAGTCTGCAAATTCTCTTAATTTCTTACATTAGTCTAGTTAAAACTTAAAGCTTATTTTAATTTGTTCGGCTCATAATAGTATCGTTTGCATACATTAATGTGGTACATAACGTGTATTAATAGTACGTAATAAATTGTTTTTATGATTTTCGACTAAGTCAAAATTCGATTAACATGAAATAATCCACTGATTTCGCGTTATCGAGGTTCGACTGTGTTTAACTCAATTGTATTTTTTATTTTGCGCTCATCAGAATGCGACAACCACTTTTATGATTTAGCACTGCATTTCCAAAAGTGAAAGAGAGAGGAGATATGGAAGGTACGCCCTAAAACCAATAGACCAGTTAATCATTTTTTTTTCTTTTTTAATATTTTTCTGGCAACGCTTTGGGATGCAAGTGGGCGGTTACAGTTGGGAAGGGTTGCGGACAAAACCAGAAACCGCCACTCTGATTTCTTCTCCCTTTTATCCGTCGGAGGGGGGAGGGGTGCTGCACAACATCGTTCTTTTGATGTGGTGTCTATCGTGCTGCATAGTAGGGATCCAGTATTATGATGGATGATCATTCTCTTCCGAATCTTTAAGTAGATGTTATTTTTAAATGTTTCTATTTTTGTTGTTGTCTTTTCCTGCATAAACACTTCTGAATAGCTCGTTGTCAAAATATCACAAAAAATCTTTTTTTTTTTTCTTTCTAAAAAAATATTTTTAAGCTATGTCAATTTATTATTTCATTTTTTCATTGCCTACTATTAGTTCACACTCTCCCTATATCTAGTTCAATTTTTAATAAAATACTTTTTATTCATCCACTCAAGTTCAAATACATTTTTTTAAACTTGTAGTGGATGACCACTTGATGTTAATACAGTTCTTCTTTCAATTCTTACTATTAGTTCACACTCTCCCTATATCTAGTTCAATTTTTCAATTTCTAATAAAATACTTTTTATTCATCCACTCAAGTTCAAATACATTTTTTTAAACTTGTAGAGGATGACCACTTGATGTTAATACAGTTCTTCTTTCAATTCCTACTATTAGTTCACACTCTCCCTATATCTAGTTCAATTTTTCAATTGTTAATAAAATACTTTTTATTCATCCACTCAAGTTCAAATAAATTTTTTTAAACTTGTAGTGGATGACCACTTGATGTTAATACAATTTTTTTTCAAATATAAATTCATTCATTAAATATAATTAATCAATTTTAGTTTTTTATAGGAGAAAAAATTGTAATTATTTAATAAAAAGTAACTTAAATAAAAAATTTCTTTGTTGACCTAAGTAAGAAACAACTTTAAAATTTTCTTTTTTTTTTTAATATTACTTGCTTTATATGAACAAAAACAGTTTTTTCTTCTTTTCTTTTTTGTCAAAAGAAATAATAAAATTAAGAATTATTACTGAAATGAAAAATTTTACCATCTTATAAATCGTGTTGGCGATATAAGATGTAAAAATTTCCCCAACATTGACAAAAAACATGTTATTCAAAATAGCGATAGCTCCAAATCTTTTTGTAAAATTAAAAATTTTATTTATATGTTAACCTGAGGTTTTTGTAATATGAAATATGTTGGACAAACCAGTAACTTTCTTAACATTCGAATTAATCAACACAGTTCTGATATAAACAGCAACAAAATTATCAATAACCCAGAATTAAATCATTTTAGAGAACATAATTTTAACAATGTCAAAATTAATATTTTAGATATAGTGGAAGATTTAATTTAAGACTACAAAAAGAAAATTACTACATGCTTTTATACAAAACAATTTTGCAGTATGGGCTAAACGATGCCTTCCAACTTACACAGATTAACTTTAATAACTCCTCAACTTTTTCATATTAAAGATAAGAGTACAAATCGAGGTAAACGGGGATCAAGAAGTAATAGAAACTCTCTTAATAGTGACAAATTAAATGTAAATTTTATTTCTAATATGGAAAAAGATTTTAATAAACATTATAATATTAAACCAATGAAAGATTTTGTTTTCTCCCAGAAGTATAATGATGAATATAAGCTTCAAGATCTTATAATTAACTTTTCTTTCATTAATTTACACTTCAAAATTCTTTGTTTCGATCTTGTAAAAGCCAAAATGAGTAAAATTTCTCCAAATAAAAAGAAAAATTCAGATAATTTATATTTCGTAATTAACTTTCAAAATCCTATTTTCGATAAGATCAAATTTCATAAAATTTTTGAAAATTTTAAAACTTTATTTCCATTAAAAGATTTTAACATAATTAAAAGCTTTAAATATAATAAATCTCTTGGTAAAACTATGCTTAATTATATTGATATAAGCAAAAATTTAGGGCGGATTAATGTATCCGATTATGAATGTCACTGTGAAGAGGAGAAATATTTTGATTTTGTTGATAAACATCATAAACAAATTATTACTGGTAATTTAAATATCGAAAACTTACAACTCGGGAATTTAATGATAAAAGGCACAAAATTTAGACCCATTTACCATATATCAATTAATGAAATTCTAAAATACTTTCTTAATGATCTCAATAGTTTTCGTTTAAAGATATCAAATAGATTTTCTTTATGTTTAGGTATGCTAAGAGAATGGAAATGTTTGTTATTATTTTAAAAACTTTTTTTTCAATAATAAGGCTATATAAGAAGTTAAAAATTATAGAAGTTAAATATTATATAAGAAGTTAAAAATTAAAATTAGCAATATACAATTTCCTTGCTTAATTATCAGTCCTAAATTTCATAAAATTCCTATAAAATTTAGAACAATCACATGTGAATTACCTAATTAAACCTGGCACCATTTTCTTTAACTACTTAAATAAAATTATTAACGATATTATTAAAGAACGTTTTTCTTGGTTTATCACTAATAATAAACCGATTTTAGAATTCATTAAACATAATAAAATTAATTCTATTTCGACTTTAGATTTCCAGAATCTTTTCAATAGCATTCTCCTCTCTAAACTAAAAGATGTCCTTTTGAATTATTACTATGATTTTAAAAATATCCTTTATTGCGATTTTGATTATTGGGAATTTCTAATTAATTTTTGTCTTTTTAATAATTATCTTTACAATGGAAAAGATATTTTTCTTCAAATTTATGGAATACCACAAACATTTAATTATTCCTCTCTCTTAGCTAACTTATTTTTGCATTATTATGAAAAAAATTATACTCTTAATATTAAATTTGTTTTTAGATTTATTGATGATTTATTTGTCTTTAATTTTCAAGATTATACTATTTTATTAAATAATATTTTCTCCGAGGAATTAATCTTGCTTCGTAATCATGATTATAAGATTAATTTCAATTTTTTGGATTTGGGTATTATGAAAGAAGAAAATGTCTGCTTTGTTGATTTATAAGATAAAAGAAATGATTTTAATTTTAATATAAGTAGACTAATTTTTTTTGAATTCTAATGTTACTAGGAATATCTATTTAAATACTATTTTTAATGAAATGAATAGAATTAAAAGAATATGAATCAATGTTTATTTATCCGAAAAACAAATCGAAAAATTCTTTCAAAATTTGATAAAAAGCAATGGATACCCAACTAAAGTAATTAAATTCAATATTAAATCATTGAGTTAATTGTATATTATTGTAAATAAATTTACTAAAAAATTTCTTTGTTAATTTATATAATTTTTATTATATGCAAATCCATTTCGGGCAAATCCGTGGCTAAAATTATGCGCAAAACAGGCAATTCATGTTTCTTTCTCTTTTCTATATTTTTTTTTTCTTAAATAAATGTTAAATTTCTAGAATTCTTAATTGTCAACTTCTTTAAATTATCCAGTATAAATATTACCTTGTGAACATACATTTTCGGGCCAATCCTTGGTAACTAACCTTCAGTGCTGCAGTAAGAACGCACTTTAATACAAAACCCCTCTATTTACGCTTTTACCTCTCCCCCCTGCAGAGGATCGAAATTGTGATGGCATGTCTTTGGATCATCCTCAGGGATGTTTCCCAGACCGTCGCCAATAGCCCATTATGCAGCTCTAGTGCGACGTAAATGAACTACAACAACAACGCTTTTACCTCAATTTGCTCTTTTGGTTTCATATTTTGCAATCTGGCAATCATATTACGAAAATATTTTAAATCATTCTTGAAAAACTTCCCGTTCATGTAAGTTCATTTGAACTCACAACTCGCTTTATAGATTTCATTTCATGCTTTATTCTGTTTTTTTTATTTATATTTTATTTTCTGATTTTACGTGATATTTTTACTTAATGTGTTCTATTTTATTTGTTGTAAATTTTTTGTAAAAAAATTTTTTTGAGTGCTTCTCACACTATTGTATTGATATATTTTGCTTTGGCTATATTGATACACTATTAGAAAGCACTCCTTTTTGCGGATATAATCGTGTGAGCTGATGAAAAGATTATATCATTTATTTTTCGAATTCTTAGTAAATTTTTTTCTCCCTTTTTTTCATTGTTCTGTAATTTTTTCCATGTGTTCTCTACTTTTTTGAACTAATATATATGTATATAAACTGAAAAAAAAAATACTACCTAATCTTTCTAAATTTAAATATGAAAAGCGTGTTTTGCTCACTCGAATAGCACAAAGTGACTAAGAGCGGTAACAAACCATAATAATAAATAGTATCGAAACTATTTTAGCTCTTTTAATGGCAGCCCTTCAGTTATGTGAAGGATGTATTTTTCCGTGCGGTATTTAACTAGTGTTGAATAAATAATTGAATTTTTAAGAGGTTATAATACCGTTGAATAAACTCTTTATGGTGTTTAACCTTTTCAGGTTAGAGAAACCATAAATTTTCAAATGATGAAAAAAATATTATTGCAAGATAAAAGATTGCCATAATTTGTTTCCATTTTGAAATTATTTTTTTTCTTCTTCAGCATTTGAAAATTCACAGTTTACTCACTTTTTCGATACTTTAAATTACTTTGCAGAAACAGAATTTGACATTAAATGTTCTTTTCTTATTCAAAGGACTCTTTTAAATATTTTATGATTAATAAATTAAGTACAGTCCACAGTCAAATTATTAGACGCACTATAAGATTCTATGTAAAATCTTAATTATCAGGTGATACACCATACAGCTTTATTATTTTTACGTCACTGAAACCGGTTTGCACTTGTTTACGTTCGTGTGTACCAATGCGTTAAATTAGACGATATATATTATATAAATTCGACCATTGGATAAATTTGGCGATATATTATATAAATATAGAATATTTATTATATCAGGTATTCTATTAGTATAGTATAATAATTGGATCGAATTATTAGACGCACAACGTAAACAAGTGCAAACCGGTTTCAGTCGCGTAAAAACAGTAAAGCTGTATAGTATCACCTGATAATTAAGACTTGACATAGAATCTTATAGTGCGTCTGACCAAGAACTAATTTGACCAAGAACTGTATATCAGTATTTTTTCAATATCAGTAGAAATAAAACCTATAAAATAGTGTGTGTGTTTCACAGGTGTGGTTTCAAAACAGGCGTTCGAAAGAGCGAAGAATGAAGCAACTGAGCAACTTGGGAGCAAGAAGACATTTTTTTAGGAATCCAAGGCGAGCGATGCGTCCTCTTAGAGCCGGTCTCATGGACGAAGCTGTCCCACACAACGCCTTTGCCTATTTCTCAGGTAATCATTCTCTTAAGCCTATATTGCAAAAAAAGATTGTTTGCAGTCTACAGCAAAAGTTGTCAGCAAGTGCTGTGAAGTTTTCAACTGTTTTTAACATTGCAGCAGGCTGCTGTAAAATTTGCAATGAAGTTGCTGTTTTAAACATTGCAGCAGACTGCTGTAAAATTTGCATTGAAGTTGTTGTTTTAAACATTACAGCAAAATGATGTAAAATTTGGAAAAAAGTTGCTGTTTTGAACATTACAGCAGATTGATGCAGAAAGTGCTGTTATTACAACACACTGTTGTCAGTGTCACAATAGACTTTTTGTCTGACAGTACTATGAATGTAACAGCACATTGCCGCCAGTTCATATGATACTCTTGCTGACAGTATTATGTACTTTTAGTAACAGCAAGTTGTTGAATTTATGATGAAATATTTACAGCATTCTGCATAACAGCAACTTTGTAAATTTTAAATCTGCTTCTGGCAGCCATGGTACCGGTGAGGTTTTGTTATAAAACTCATACGTTTTTTTATTCTTTCTCTAGTGTAACTAGCTAGCTGAGTAATAATGATACACTAGTGGGCTGCGGCCCGTGCTCGCTAACGCTCGCCAATCCCCGAAAATTGTTACGCAATCTTATATGGTTTGCTTCGCTCGCTACTAACTTAGTTACTTTGCAAGTGCACAAAATTCTAAGAATTCAAAACAATCATTCAAATCCTTATAAAAACTTTTTTTTAAAAAAAAAAAAATTACATCTATTTAGTAAATACTAAGTCATTGAAATAAATTTGAATTCAAATAAATGACATGTAATTCGTTTAACCTATTAGAAATGTGCTATAGTATAAAATCTTAAGATAAAATTTCTAAAACTGATATCTCTTTAAAAAGGGTAAAATTTTGGTGATAATTAAGTCTATTAAAAATTGAAATAAGTGAATTGCAATGGAAAAACCTGCATTAACAAATAAATTCTAGTAAAACAAATAAATTCGTGACATAAATCAAAAATTGTCAAATAAATTCGTAATATATAAATTCGTGAAAAAAAGCGCTTCCGACAAAATACTAAAATAGAGATCTATCAACAAAGACTACTCACTTCTGCCTAGCTTATGCTCTCTCTGGTTATTTCAGTTTCAGTTTTTAAAACCGCTATATGTTGAGTCATCTCAGCTAGATTTGGCATGTGACATTTTTAGCGGCAATCATGGGTCGATTTTCTAACGTTGCCATTCGGGGAGTTGTAATGAGGCTTTTTTTTGTCGCCGTGTAAGAGAAATATATATATATATAGATTTTAATTACAATACAATGTTGTACTTTATTTTTTACTTTTTATTTTCAACATCGAATCAATATCAAGTTATATCAGCACAGATATTAGTCAAACAAAATTAAAAGCTCTTTGATAGTGTTTTTCTGCGCAATCAGTTGTTTTTTTAAAGGCAGACGATCAGCAAAAGCAGACGATTCTCTCAATCAGCTGCTAAGAACTATTCTTGAACTAACCATAATCAAACACAAATTCGTTCATTTTCTGCAAAAGAAAAATTTGGGAGGGAAAGTTAATTTATCAGGTGAGCTACAAGTTCCCGAAAACCATTTTTATTTTTGCGTATTTTTCCTTATTTATGTAAGTAATTGTCGAAGAAATTCGATACCTATTAGGAAACTCGTTCACCAAACGATGATTTAAGAAAAAAAATTCTTTTTCATTAATTATAATTTTTCTATCATTACAGATCAAAATATATCTGATTATTATTATTTATCAATCTTTAAACGTTGATCAAAACCTTTTTTTTTTAAAAAATGGGAAAATTAATATTTATAGTAATTGGGTATACTATAGCCTACGTCACAGGTTGTGTTATTCCTACTAAATTTAACCCATGAACGGCATTTTCAACGAGCCTAACTTCAAGCCACAAATAAACAAACGAAGTGTTTGATCGTTTAAATAGCTGCTCGCCAAATTTTATTGCATTATAAAGAAAAGTAATTGATATTGGATTTTTGATTAATAATTGATTTATGTGGATAGTGGCATAGAATTTAGCATTGCGTCATGGTAAATGTTATTCCTACTAAGTGGAAGTAGTTGTGTTTTTATTATATTATACCCAATTATCGGACGCATCAAATTTTATTTTTAATAAAAAAATGTTGGCAAATAAAAAGAATGAGCCAGTTTCTATATTAAAAGCATAGTATTCCATGTAAAGTTATTGAATTGAATAGCACAATAAGTACTAAAGTTGAAAAAAAAATCATTTCTAAAAATATTGATAGATAAAAGTTTGAAAAGTTTATTATTATAATTATTTTTCACCATTGAATGCGATTAATGTTTAAAGTTTACAGTCCCTGGCTAAATTATTGGACGCACTGTAAGATTCTATGTAAAATCTTAATTATCAGATGATACACTATACAGCTTTATTGTTTTTGCGCGGCTGAAACCGGTTTGCACTTTCTTATTTTCGAGTATCATTTGGTTAACAATGTAATGCAACACGTAAAAAATAAATACAAATAGAAAATATATTAGAAATTTCCTGAATAAAAACCCATTACATGTATGTGTAAATATAAAAGAATTGCATATAAACTCGTGCAAAACATGTTATTATTAAAACACTACAGTGCGTCTAATAATTTGATCTAATTACTATAATATACTAATATAATTCCTGATATAATAAATATTCCATATTTATATAATATATCATCTAATTTAGTCAATCGTCGAATTTATATTATATATCGTCTGATTTAACGAATCGATACTCGAACGTAAACAAGTGCAAACCGGTTTCAGTCGCGTAGAAACAATAAAGCTGTATAGTATCACCTGATAACTGAGATTTTACATCGAATCTTATAGTGCGAATCTTATATGTATATAAGATTCGCATATATATATATATATATATATATATATATATATATATATATATATATATATATATATATATATATATATATATATATATATATATATATATATATATATATATATATATATATGTACCACTTCTACAAGTACAGTTTGCAAACCATTCAAAACCAAAAGATTGGTCTTAGAACAAATTTCTTATACGAATTAAGAATTTTCTCAAACTTTAAAATTGGGAAATAACAGTTTTAAATACCTAATCGTAATTATCTTTTTTCATTTGAATAAGATACCAATTAGCGATCATTATTTTCATTTGGCTTAACAGAAAGTTAAATTAAAACATTACCTTTAATTCTACGGTGCAAGAACATTTACATTTTGTCTCATAATTTCTATTGAGAGGGGGGTGGGGTGGGGAATCGTTTTCGTGGGAGCACTTCTCGATTTTCTTAATGGTTGTAAATAATGCAGCTGTAAAGAATGATGTCTACTAGGGCCGTTATTTAGTGATTAATAACAAAAAAAACTGAAGCAAAAAAAAAGAAAGAAAATAAAAAAAAAAACTCTGGATTTCCCCCCTTTTCCGGGGCGCAATTCCACCCCCTTCCACGAGTTCTTAATGCGTAACGCACGTTCTTGCCTCGCACAAAAACGTGATTAAACTGAAAACTATTAATTTTAGCAACATGTCTCATTTTTTATATCTACTCTTTTCTTTTGCAGCGCTTCCTTTTTCTTTTCACCTTTTTGTTTTGGTTTACAAAACACAATAACGTTTTAAAAATATTCCACCCCCCTTACTACGAAATTATCATTTTAGAAACATCGCTAGGGTTTGTTTAGAATCCGCGAGATGGCTAAAGTTTTTGCTGAGCGAGCGAGAAGCAAGAACAGGAAAATATCGTTTGGCTAAAAAGTGTCATGCCTTCTTGAGTTATGTTTTATGCTTCTTAAGTTTCTAATTTTTTTCTTCTTTTTTTTTATTTATATATATACAGTATACTTTAGAAACACGATCTTGTTATTCATTTAATTTCACGAGCAAAGTTTTGTTTCTTGAAGAAGTTTCTTTAATTTCTTTTTCCTCCAAGATGTGCTACCGAATATTCTTTTGCAAAAGATAAATTTTATTTATTCACGCACGAGTTACACATTAAGTATCCTAATGTATGAATAATTTTCAAATAATCAGGTGTATATTTTTCCGGTTTTGTGCTTGCTATGTCAAATCATGGATACGAATTAACCAACAAAATAAATTGATGAAAGTGTCTCATAAAATTCATGAACATGAAAAAGGAATATATATTTCTTTTATCATTCAAGCATAAGATTTTTCTTTAATACAAGAACAGTTTTGAATTACTTAGAAAATTTCTTAGCAAGAATTTAAATTACACATATATATTCTTATTATTTTCTCAAATGCTCATTATGTGTTGAGTTGAAGTTAAATTTGGCCTGAGAGAGCAAGAATCTCACCAAACCCAACTCAGTAGAAGCATAAGCGGACCCGCAAGTATTTCATCAAACATGTAAAACGATTGGTGCTTTCATACGCTTCGGACCTACGGTAAGCTGAAATAGATTGTGGTTGAATGAATTAAGAAAAAGTTGAATAGAACAAAATGAAAAGCACGCTTTTGCATAATACGTGGCGAAAAGCGCCATGATAAAGAAAAAAAGTCTCATTTTCCAAAAAGGGAAAATTAAGCACTTTTTAAAAACACCCAATAAAAAAAAATCACCTTTAAGGGCTTTTAATATACACTCATGTCCATAAATTAAGGATAATGAAGTTCAGGCACAGAAAGAGACAGAAGCCAAACAAATTTGACTTATTTGTAAAGTCTATGTATTAAACAAAAGGTAAAGAGCAAAAAAGATGCTATATGTTTGACATAATTAATAAAAATTGCGATTTTTTCTCCCTGGAGCAAATTTCAAAAAAGAACCTATTTACAAAAAACAGTATAACATGGTTAGTATGATGGTTAATGCGGAGTATGTCTCCTGGACGATGCAATACAGGCCGTACAAAGCCTAGGCATGCTGAGTATCAAATTATCAATCTGATCTTGGGGAATATTACACCACTCATCAAGCAATGCCCTCCGAAAGTCCGGTAGACAGGTGGGAGGGGGTTGACGGGCTGCAATTCGTCGGCAAAGCATATCCCCCACATGCTCTATTGGATTCAAGTCCGGTGAGTATGCTGGCCATTTCATACGGGTGATATCCTCCGATTGAAGGCATTCGTCTACAATGTTTGCACGGTGAGGACGGGCGTTGTCGTCCATAAACAGAAATTCAGCACCCATGGCTCCCCGAAACAAGCGTACATGTTGTTCCAGAATGACATCCCTATAGATGTGACCTGTCATCGTTACACTCTGAACATGAAGATCAGTTCTGGAACCAAGAATAATTCCTCCCCAAACGAGCCATCCTGCACCACCGTAACGCTGTCGTTCGATGGTGTTGTCTTGGTGGTAACGGGTACCTGACGCTCTCCGTATGAAAGTCCGGCGACAATCAGACTGCAAACTAAACCTGGACTCGTCGGAAAACATCACACAAGACCACTGTTGCGGTGTCCACAATGCATGCTCTCTACTCCAGGCTAATCGCAGGCGACAGTGAGTTGCGGTAAGTGGAACACATCTGACCAATGTGCCCTAAGCGTCTGTTTACGGTCTGCCTTGAAACTGCCGTACTGGTAGCTGAAGAGAGCTGACGAGACAGGTCTGATGCTGTGCTCCGTCTGTTTCTTTTGGCAGTAACTGCCAAATACCGGTCTTCATTCGGCGTTGTAACTCAGGGGCGACCTGTGCTGTAACGTCTACTCACATTACCATCATTTTGGAATCGTTGCCAAAGCCTGGAGATGACACTCTGGGTGATTCCAAGTTCCTCGGATACTTCCATCTGGGTACGTCCACATTCCAGTCGTCCGATGATTCTGCCACGTAAAAAATTATCCAAATGCTTCCTTTGTGCCATAACTATGCGGTTATTGCACTGAAAGGCTTTTAAAGCGCTTGTGAACAATTTTACTTTTTTGCCACCATTCCTTATATACCCCTCTCTTACACTCTCGTCATTGTGACGTACTCGTCATCTAGTGGTTTCCTGTAATTTGCATATTCTTCTTCAGGATGTGTGTGATAATTCTACAGGTGAAATTTTAATTTTAGAGTTTGATTTCCGTGTGATTCTGAATTATCCTTAATTTATGGACATGAGTGTACGAAAATAGAAAATAAGCACCTTTAAGCACTTTTTAAAAACGCTACTCACCATGTCTCTTACCTGAAAAATGTTTTTTCTTCGGTACCTCCCCTAAAGAAGATACCGACTAACTATTTCTTGTGGTTATTTCCTTTGCTTGCCGCATTCCTAATAAGGAACCTTATTTATTATCTTGCAATTTGGATTAAACAATGATTTGGTTCATAGTTTAACTCAACATCGTTATTAGGTTTCTACTGTACTCAACTTTCTATAAGAGCATTAAAAGATGAATTGTATTGCAAATTAAAGATTAAGCATTAAATATCCAATATTAATTTTCCAATGTATGAAAGAACACTCTTTTATAATATGTATTAACTGGATAAAAAAGTTTTTTCATCAGAAGTCATATATTGAGCCGCGATGGCCCAGGGCAAAAAGCGTTCATCCAGTGAGGTGAACCGGGTTCAAATCCCAGCTGCTGCTGGTCGATACGCATCTGCATCTGGCTTGCACAGATCACAGTGCTAACGTGAAATATCCTCAGTGGCAGACGGATCATGGATTAGAGTCCCTTTGCCGTGGTCTTCCTCTCCAAGTAACGCAAATGCAGGTTAATTTCTCCCAATCCAGGAGTTCCCTTGACTTCTGGATTGGGTTCAAAATTACAAGGCTACGGAGTTGAACATTAGTAGTCATAAACTCAAGCATTGGGTCGGCTATTCAACGACGGTTATAAAAAAAAAAATTAATATATTCCCGGTCAACCTAAAGTAAATGACTCTAATAATCCCATTATTTAACATTGATTTTTTTCGTGTCAAAATATAATCACCAGATATTTTTGTCTGACATCTGATAAGGGGGGTGGCGCAGGACTTAGTGGGACACTAATTATTTTTTTTAAAACACACGAATTGTTGCGTGTGACACAATACAATTGGTTTCTGTTGCCCAGACACACAACTCCATCTTCATTTTGCCATAATTTTATTCACGCTTACAACTCTAATGAGTTTCCTGCGACATAAGGTCTCGCGACATTCCGACTGTGATTTGCTACTAACGTAAATCGCGTGAGAGAATTTAGGAGAGTAATTATATGCTGGATTCCATTTGGAGGAAGCTCTTTATTCATCTTTTTTCCAAAGCCAATTGTCCTATCAATAACTTTCACTCTCCTTGCAACATTACAAAAGGCTGGCAAAAGAATGAATCGTGAGCGATGCCTTGTTGGCGTGCTGCTTGGCGGTGTCGTTTTTATTCGTTGCACTTCGGTGGCTTCTCATTGGATGGAAGCTTAAGTGACGTCAAGAAGTATTTATGCTATTCTTAAAGAGTTGTTGGTTATGGTACGCAGTTGTATGACATACCGTCACTCATTTTTGACGTTTTCTCTGAATCATGCGTTCCTTTTTCAAATGAATGTTTCATTTCAGACATTTTTTATCGTTGAAGGCACTAGTACAGGCTTGTGTATAATTAGAAATACGGTCAGACCCCGATTTAGCGAATTTATGGGGACCGAAAATATTAGTCGCTAAATCGGGGATAATTCGTAATATCGGGGCGTTAAAGATCTTGGGCGGATTTCTCTTCAAGCAGATCTTGCGCTTGAGAATCAGTCTGAAAAAATTCTTCAAATAGAATTTCGAACTAAATTTAGGGAAGCATGTCTTCAATTCCTTTTCTGAAGATACAATACCCTCTTCAAATCTATGAAATCACCCACCCTTGTTTTTGAACTCCTGATCTAATTTAACAACCATGATTTCAAATTATAGAGTTTCTAAGGTTACAAATTCATTTTAACGAAATTATTATTATAGTCGGACCCCGATTTATCGAATTTATAGGGTCCGAAAAAATTATTTGCTAAATCGGGGATAATTCGTAATATCGGGGGTAAAAAAAAATTGATTAACGTTATGAAATATTCGAACATCTCTAATCAGCAAATACACAAAATTAAAAGAATTCTTACACTTTTTATTCATGTATTTATTATTATAAATTGGCGGTATTTATGCTATTATTATAAAATACATCGAATAATTACGCGCTGATTAATTTGAAATTTTAAAGGATTTTATGAGTTAGGTTTGCTTATTTTCTTGATTTCTTACTTTAAAAAAGTTCTTTTTTGACTTCATGAAGTGAAGAAATTTACTGCATTAGGTCAAGTTTTCACTATTTCCAAAACATCAGAAAAAGTAACAGTTATTCACTGATCAGTCGACTTCTGTGTGAGTCACTACTCTTTGTTTCCTATAAATCTAGTTCATAAAATTCGTTAAATGACGAAATTCTGTAAATAGGGGTTCATTAAACCGGGGTACAACTGTAGTATCATCGATTCAATATAGTACTAAAAAAGTGGTGCATCGAATTTCAAAAAGTGAAGAACTATGGTTCAATCCAGCATTAGATTGATCAGGAAAAAAATATTATTTTGTTTACTTATTTTTAAGGTTGTTATTTTAAACTAATGTGCAAACACTCTACGAATAATATTCAAAATAGTTCCCAAAGCAAGATAAAAATGAAATAAATGCTTTTAGAAAACATATTTTTATTAAAAAAAAAAAAAAAAAAAAAAAAAAAAACCGTTGGACTTCTATTTTAAGAACTTCCATTTCGCTTATTTATTCGTGGAACCAAGAACTTTTTGGAAATTTCTTCGTAAAATAACTACTAAATAGCGAAGTGAATTTTCTATTTAACGAACTTTTCTTTGAGATCCACTTTCCCTGTTTCCCAAAATATTTCAGATTGTTTCAAACTTGTTACCACCTTTGATGGGGAAAATGTTCTTGAATTGATTTTCGAAGCCACTCAATTTTTAGAGAAAGCGATAAAATCTCTTTCCTTTTTTGTTTGCATTTCAAACGAAAAACTCAGACAAAAGGAACGGATTTTATCTATAGCAACTAAACTTAAGAACGCGTGTGGCAATGTATGTTTAAAATTACTTTTATAATAAATGCAACTATAATTTTATTCATAGATTTAGCTTTTCTTAATTGAAAATGTCTGTAGCATGATAGTGTAACACTGGATAATGTTTTGCTCTATTCTTGCTTTCCATGAAGATTTCTTTTATGGCTAAGATTTATAAAATAAATAGCAGATACTAGTTAGGTGTATCAATCGCTATTTTAATTGTGCCTAGTGTTTATAAATTTAAAATCTATTTTGTGTTGTTTCAGTATTTCGAAAGGTAATTTCCTATTTAACGAATTTTCCTAATGACGAACTTATTATCGGGATTTAGCGACGTCGTTAAATAGAGGTCCGACTGTAGTTTACATTTGAAAATGATTTAGAAAACGCTTTACGATTGCATTTACGAGATTTCGGTATTTTCGAGATTTCAAAAAATTGCATATTTTCATAAAAATATTTCTTTGAATTTCGTATCAACAACTTTGTTTTAGATTTCAAATTATTATATATTTCAAACAGGAAAGTTAAATTTTTTTTCTAGTTCCAAAACTCTACAGTCCCTGGCCAAATTATTCGATGCGCTACAAGATTCTATGTACATTTTAATTATTAGGTGGTACTATTATTGCTTTATTGTTTTTGCGAGACTGAAACAGGTTTTCACTTGTTTACGTTCGTTTATCAATGGGTTAAATTAGACGATATATAATATAAATTCGACCATTGGATAAATTTGACGATATATTATATGATTATAAAATATTGATAATATCAGGTATTATATTAGTATATTATAATAATTAGATGGAATTTTTCGACACAATGCAGTTTTTTAATAACTGCATATTTCGCGCGAGTTTATTTGCAATAATTTTATATTTAAACATACATGTAATGGGTTTTTATGCAAGAGATTTGTTATATATACTTCCTATTTGTATTTATTTTTAACGTATTGCATTACAATGTTAACCCATTGATACACAAACGTAAACAAGTGCAAAATAGTTTTAGTCACGTGAAAACAATAAATCTGTATTGTATCACACGATAATTGGGTATAATATGAAAAAAAACACAACTACTTCGATTTAGTAGGAACAACATATGACGCAATGCTAAACGAATGGAATTTAGTTGTTGTTTATTTAGTTATTGTTATTAGTAGTTGTTGTTATTTGTTTTAGTTGTTGTTGTTTTTTTAGTTGTATTTAGTTTCAATAACTTTTCTTTATAATGCAATAAAATCTGGCGAGCAGCTATTTAAACGATCGAACACTTCGTTTGTTTATTTGTGGCTTGAAGTTAGGCTCGCAGAAAATGCCGTTCATGGGTTAAATTTAGTAGGAACAACACAACCTGTGACGTAGGCTATATTATACCCAATTGGGTATAATATGAAAAAAGCACAACTACTTCCAATTACTAGGAATAACATTTACCTTTTAGTTTAATTAATAAACTGAGTTTTAAATATGTTTACTAAATTCATAAACTTCGGTAAAACAACAATATAAATTATTTCCAAAGGAACTAGACTAATACAATTTCAACCTGGCGAGTAGCGACTTATAAACAAGGCACTTCGTTTGATGCTTTTACTTGTTGCTAGAAATCAGGTTCGCAGAAAATGCTGTTTACTAGTTAAATTTAGTAGGAATAACACGATCTGTGACGTAGGCTTTAGTATACCCAATTAAGATATTACATAAAATCTTATAATGAGTCTAATAATTTAGAAAGGAACTGTATATTTCTAACAGGAAAGTTTTTTTTTTCTAGTTCTATAACTCTAGTGTTAGTGTTTTATTCTAGCGTTAGGAAAAAAAAAGAGCCTTATTATTTTTTTATTTGATTTCCGCGTTTTATATTTAGTTCAAAAAGCCAGTTAGACTTGAATGCGAAATGTAAATAACGGGTATTTCAATGAAAAACAGTGATGTGTATTTTCATTCGAGATTCGACTTTTTTTTTCCCCATCACCCCACCTCCCCTGCATTCAACAAAAAAAAACAAAAGGATTGCGAAGAGGCAGGACTAAACAGGAAAAATAACTAAAAAAAGAAAAGAAAAAGTTTCAAAAATGAAGTACCCGATTTTCTCTTTTGGAACAAGAAAGAGAGTTATGGAACATTTTGTATTCCTTTCATACTCATCAGAACAGATGGCAGACGATGCTATAAGGGAAAGATTGACAGTTTCCTGATTTGGGCCCGTTAAATTCTCGATTCCTTTTTTTTTTCTTTTTTCGTTCCATTTTCAGCAGTACCAGGTTTTCCATCGGCGTATCGAAAACCGAATTATTCGCTAGCGAGTTATGCAGATGGCTTTGCGAATGAAATGTTGCTGTCACAATTTAGGATTAAATTTAAGTTCTCACTTAGTAGAAGAATAGACTGGCATTCAGGTGACAATGATGTATAAATGTAAAAGGATAAAATAATGAATCGACGACGAATGCACTCGTACATCTGAGCCCTTGAGTTCCATGGCACCTTCAATGAGGTTTTTTTAAAATTTCATTTTATAACCGTCGTTAAACAGCTCCGTAGTCAATTTGAACCCAATCCAGAAGACAAGAGAACTCCTGCATCAAGTATTGGACGCAATTTGCCTTCATACTGGACTTGTTGATGAAACTAACCTGCATTTGCGTTACATGAAGAGGAAAAACACGAACACGTTTCATGGTTAGTCAGACGGCAAGGGCACTCTAACTTATGATCTGTCTACCCCTGAAGATATTTTACGTCAGCACTGCACTCGGTGCGGAATTCGTATCGACCAGCGATCGTTAGGATTAGTCGTAGTCTATTTATGTCGCACTAGAGCTGCACCTTGGGCTAGTGGCGACGGTCAGGGAAACATCCCATAGAATGATCCGAAGACATGCCATCACAATTTTGATCCTCTGCAGAGGGGATGGCGCCTCCGCTTCGGCAGCCCGACGTCCTGCTAGCGAAGTCGAACACTTTAACAAGGATCAATACCGTACACCCTCGGCCCCTTCGTAGACTGATCCAAGTGGTCACCCATCCGCACACCGACCGCGGTGGTCAATGATGCTTGACTTTGTTGTTCTACTTGGAACCGTATCTTAACGATCAACCCACTGCGGGACCAGTGTATAATAAAATTATTATGTACTTTGTAATGAATTTACATTATCAGCTTTTCATACATTGGAATTAACGTATAAGCTTCATCTTACATTTAATATTTTTTTTTTTAGATACAAAAAAAAATGACGAGTGAAATGTTTGTTTAAAGAATATGATTTAATTCTATTGTAAAAGAAAAGACCAACTTGGTAGTTTAAGTTTTTCACCATTCAAATGAAGTAACGATCCTCTTAAATTCTTAATCGGATCGAGTTATACAATGGCTGAAATAATCTTTTAAATGTGCAAAATCACCAAGGCAATGAAATAAAGGCTCACTAAATGGCTTGTTTTGCAAAACACTTATTCTTAATTGATATGCAAAGCATGTTATGCAAAAAAATAATAATCAATACAATAAATAAACAACATCCATAACTTGTTCTTTTATCTGTCCGATTATCCTTTTCGTTATTATCTTTCCCCGACACGAGATAACTGCGTCTTATCTCCGAGATAATTTACCCACAGGGATCTTGCTCGAACCCCTATCAACATTCATCAGGCGAATTAATCAGTCTCTTAATCAGGGATATGAGATGGGCTATGGAATGAAAATTGAGTTTTCCGACGGTAAGAAAAAGGAGCTGATTGAGTTTGAATTATGACCATTGAAAGAATGTTTAAGGCTTATTATGAATGCGGCATTTCAACAATTGTTCTTATGAGTTATTTTATAATCCATGCGTTGGTGAGATTTTTCCCGTTATTAAAGATTCATGAGTTCAAAAGATCAAAATTATAACTACTACCATAACTCAAAGTTATAAGTATTAAAATTATAAGTCAAAATTCTTGATGGTCCTATCAAAAAAATTTGATGGTTTATGTTGGTTTCAGAATGATTCATGATGGTCCAACATCATTTGATGGTCGCCATCATCCAACATATTCCATTACGTGTTTATGGTTTTTGATATGCGAATAAACTTCCATCATTTCATGATGGAAAATGCTACTTTAATACTATATATATAACTACTAAAATTATAAGTCAAAATTCTTCATGGTCCTATCAAAAAAATTTGATGGTTTATGTTGGTTTCAGTACTATTCATGATAGTCCAATATCATTTGATGGTCACCATCATCCAACATATTCCATTACGTGTTTATGGTTTTTGATATGCGAATAAACTTCCATCATTTCATGATGGAAAATGCTACTTTAATACTATATATATAACTACTAAAATTATAAGTCAAAATTCTTCATGGTCCTATCAAAAAAATTTGATGGTTTATGTTGGTTTCAGTACTATTCATGATAGTCCAATATCATTTGATGGTCACCATCATCCAACATATTCCATTACGTGTTTATGGTTTTTGATATGCGAATAAACTTCCATCATTTCATGATGGAAAATGCTACTTTAATACTATATATATAACTACTAAAATTATAAGTCAAAATTCTTCATGGTCCTATCAAAAAAATTTGATGGTTTATGTTGGTTTCAGTACTATTCATGATAGTCCAATATCATTTGATGGTCACCATCATCCAACATATTCCATTACGTGTTTATGGTTTTTGATATGCGAATAAACTTCCATCATTTCATGATGGAAAATGCTACTTTAATACTATATATATAACTACTAAAATTATAAGTCAAAATTCTTCATGGTTCCATCAAAATATTTTGATGGTTTACGTTGTTTTCAGTGCGATTCGTGATGGTCGCCATCATCCAACATATTCCATTACGTGTTTATGGTTTTTGATATGCCATGCCAACAAATTTCCATCATTTCATGATAGAAAATGCTACTTTCAATACTGTGATGGTTAACCATCAAGAGAAGTTTGATTCTTATGGACCAACAATCCATGATGATCCGTGATGGTTCATGATGATTCCAACTATACATTTCCATGATGGTTTAATGAGAATTCTTGGTGGTTCTCAGGAATATACCATTGAAATAATTTGGTTTTCTTTATGTCGGACCATCATAAATTCAGTCCGAATTCCTACATTAGGGTGATGATGGTTCATGATCATTCTAACACTTTATTTCTAAAAAAACTATGATGGAAATTTCTCATGGTTCAACATAAACAAACCATCAAAATAAGTTACTATTCTTATGTTGGACCCTCATAAATCAGTCCGAATTCCTACATTGGGGTGATGGTTACCATCAAGATTGCGTCACAATCATCAATGGAAAATCGTCAAACATTTTGATTTGGTTAGGGCTTAATTAAATCAACTAAATTCTCTATGTAAATAAATGAAATCGATGCAATAAAAACAATTAATTAAAATCATTAAGGGTGTAGTTTATGGCTAGTTTAATTTATTGGAATACATTTTTATGATTCATAAAGGCAAAATTATGAGTGACAATGCAATCTAGGTTTCAAACATAAACGATAGAATAAAATTAGTACGTTATGATTCACGAGCAAATAAGTAATTGAAATTCAGACTTAAAATGTTTTGCTTTCCCAAAATGTCAGAATTAAAACGGATCAAAAACACGTTTTATGATTCATTAGGTCAAAATTAAAATTACACCAGTGAGAATCGGATTTTAACAGATCCATGAAAAAGCGTGTGTAATTTCTGAATTCATCAGCTAACTATGACTTTAATTTTAAATGTTAGATTTTTTTTTTCCTTCTTCAAAATTCAGAGTTAAAACAATACAAAAACAAGTTTTATCATTCATAAGGTCATTTTAGATAGTAAATCAAACAATATATAGTAAATGAAATAAATTCTGGTATGATTCATGGAAACTTAGTTTCATTGATACAACTTATAATTGAGTCGCTCAGCAGCCAATGCGGTTAAGTCCAAAACGCAAAAATTGAGAAAATTAATGTTTTTTGATACATTAGTTTTTAAAATTTTTGGTTTATTAATTTAATTAGAAAAGTGTATAAAATCTTTTTTCGAGGTGTAAACTCTGCAAAAAAACAAGATATGTACAGGATGTGTAAATAAAAACGTAAGTATTTATTGAAATAATGACAGCATCTTAAAAATTTTAGGACTTGTACCTTTTGGCAGCTGAAAAAGATAAGAAATATATATAGTCTACTAGTATAAATGAACTTTTATTTTTCACAATCATCACTAGATACAGTGACTAATAGAAAATAAACTGTTGGATTATTTCAAAAATTGTTTTTTACTTCAAAACTAGAGTGGCACTTTTCTTTGTTTTAGGAAATGAAAATAAAATAAATAAATAAAAAAAAACTAAAAATACCACATTTTAAAAAAATACTACGAAAAATACCATATCCCTTTTTTTGGTGAAAAAATACTACCGTAGTATTAAAAGTACTACGCCTGGCAACCCTGAGTTACTATGAATTTCTTGTTTTTCAGTGTTACCAACAAATATCGAAAGAAGAAGAATTTAATTTTTATTTCAAAGTTTATGTAAAAAAATATTGATAAAAGGTGGACTTATTCACAATGGCTTCTGAAATTATTATACAATATATTCAGAAGCTATTAAAAAAAGGGCTGTCTGACCTAGAAAAAAGTAACCAACGAGTAAATCCTTTAATAACTAAGAAGATTATTACTTATTTCATCAAAATTTCCAAAAATCAGAAAATATCAAATAATGGACTTAACCGCATTGGCTTCTGAGCGGCTCAATTATTTCTTACAAAGTAGTCATTATAAATTAAATTTTTAGTGTCAAAAATATTTTTCTTCCAATATCAAAAAATGAAAGCACACAGTCCCAGTGCAAAATCTAAATTATCAGATTATACTATACAGCTTTATTATTTTTACGCAGATGAAACCAGTTTGCATTTGTTTACGTTCGTGTATCAATTGGGGTTAACATTGTAATGCAATACGTTAAAAACAAATACAAATAGGAAGTGTATAAAAAATTACCTGAATGAAAACCCATTACATGTATGTTTAAATAAAAAAGTATTGAATACAAACTCGCGCAAAACATGCAATTATTAAAACACTACAGCGATTTTAATAATTTGGAGTAATTATTTTAATATACTAATATAATACCTGATATCATAAATATTCTATATTTATATAATGTATAATTTAAAATTTATTCAGTCATCGAATTTATATTATCTATCGTCTAATTTAACCCATTGATACACTAACGTAAACAAGTGCAAACCTGTTTCAGTCTCGTAAAAGCAATAAAGCTGTTTAGTTATCACCTGATAATTAAGATTTTACATAGAGTCTTAGAGTGCGTCTAATAATTTAGCCAAGAACTGTATGTGTTATCGCTGGAATCACTAATGCAAGAAACATGCGAATTAAATTAAAAAAATTACAAAACAGAATTTCTGAAAAATTCGAATCGTTGAGTGTTTAAGATAAAAATTTGCTGTAGTTTTAAGGAAACACCCAACAACATATTGAACCCAGAGGTTCTTAAAGAAAGTGTCAGGGTGCGTAGCAAGATTTTTCAACAAAAAATACCTTTTAAATACTTTTTAAGCACTTAAAAGATATTTTTAATCACTTTCCAAAAACAAACAAAAAAAAAAAACATAATTAGGATCTGTGCTGTAATAAAAATTCTTTTTTTCTACCGCTTAAAGTTCTTTATTGATGAACATAAAATCAATAAAATTCAAAAACATTTTCACAAACTTCACATAATCATGATAAAATCACTAGTTTCTGATAGATATTGCTGAGAAGATTGTGAAAAATCATGTTTTTTTTTTGTAATTTAGAACAATTGACGCGGCAAAGAAAAAAAATCTCTTTTTAAAATTGAGCACTTTTTACAAATCCCGAATAAAAAAAGCACCTTTAAGGGCTTTTAAAATATGTAAATAAGCACGATCAAGCACTTTTTAAAAATCCTACGCACATTGTGTGTTCAATGAAGAGTGGTTCACTGATGCGGACTCCGAGACGTTTCAACCAGATTCCCAACTTTGTGCTATTTTACAGTTTTTCGTGTCTACACTCTTTTATGTTACCAAAAAGTGCATTAAACTACACCTGTTGAAATTTTAAAATCAGTTCACGCATTTTTCATAAAAATAGTGGCCAGTATAATATATATATTTGGGGGGGGGGGGGCTGCTTCTCAACTCCGACTGAAACCATGGTTTCAATCGGAGTTTGGATCGCATTCAGCGTAATCATTATTATTCAAATGGAACTTGAATAATAGTTTTAGCTTCTTTAAACTAAAAAAAAAAATCCGATTGTAACCATGGTTTCAATCGGAGTTTGGATCGCATTCAGCGTAATCACTATTATTCAAATGGGACTTCAATAGTTTTAACTTCTTTAAACTTTAAAAAAAAAAAAAAAAAATCCGATTGTAACCATGGTTTCAATCGGAGTTTGGATCACATTCAGCGTAAACACTATTATTCAAATGGGACTTTAATAGTTTTAACTTCTTTAAACTTTAAAAAAAAAATCCGATTGTAACCATGGTTTCAATCGGAGTTTGGATCGCATTCAGCGTAATCACTATTATTCAAATGGGACTTTAATAGTTTTAACTTCTTTAAACTTAAAAAAAAAAAAAAAAAAAAATCCGATTGTAACCATGGTTTCAATCGGAGTTTGGATCGCATTCAGCGTAATCACTATTATTCAAATGGGACTTGAATAATAGTTTTAACTTCTTTAAACTAAAAAAGAAGAAAAAACCCTTCCAACAAATACTTTCTGTAACGACCAAAAACAAAACCAGTCAGTAGAATAAAAAATAAAAAAAAGTATCTGCAAAAGGTGAAGAAGTTCAAAACAATAAGAACAAGCCGAACGACAACGAGATTTGGAAGAAACCCTAAAACAGAGTTGAGGAAGAATAAAAAAAAAAAGAAGTATGCGCGAAGTAAATTAGTTTGCTGCCAACCCAACCCTAGGTAGATAGAGAAGGTCAGACATTTGATGAATCGCTTTCTTCTCTCAGATTGGAGGAAAGGAAAAAGAAGTTGGCCATCCATCAAAAAAACATTTCCCTCTTGCTCCCTGTCTTTACATGGGAGCAACACAGAAATGGCCACAGTGGAAAAACCACTGGTGGGATTATGGTTGGGGTCACAGAAAAAGAAGTAACCCTTCCATGACGCCCTATCTTCATTAAGAAGTTGTCAATGAATCCCCTCCATTGTTTGGTTGCGTCAACAATGACCCCCATGTGAACGGCCTTATTTGGATTCGTCAATCGGTTTGGCATGAAGTTGTCACCGAGATGGAGTCATTAAGTCGATGAAATGTTTTGTAAAATACCACTTTTCTGGGGTAGTTAATTAGAAAGTGAGAGCAATCAAGGAAAGATGTCTTTTTCAGAAAGAGAACTTTTAATTGTTTGATTTTTGTGTTCTTATCCAAACTTCATTTGATTATGATGCGTGAAGACTTCCTGTTGACCGTATTTATTAAAACATTTATATTATCTGAATGCTGCTGCTGACATCATCCCCTTAGCCACAATTTTCTCTTGCCCCCAGATGGGCACTAACTTGGCTATATATGAGTCCTATATGAACATGCACAGAAGGAGCGGTTTATGCAACTTTTTCGTCGTTTAATAATTTTAAAACAGTTACTAAATATTTTTGCCAAAATTTGTGACATAATAAGATAATAACGCAAACTTGAAAAAAAAAAAAAAAAAAAAAAAAAAAACCGAAACGTTTCTGAATATATGGGCAACTTCGGTGTTTGTAGTTTTCTAAAACCTGCAGTATTTCAGGGATATTTTGTTGTTTTTATAGTTCTTTTACGTCGCACTAGAGCTGCGCAATAGGCTATTGGCGACGATCTGAGAAACATACCCGAGGACATGCCATCACAATTTTGATCCTCTGCAAAGGGGACGGCACCCCCCGCTTCGGTAGGCCGACGTCCTGCTCACGAAATCGAACACTTTACGGTAGACCAGTTTAACGAGGATCAATATCGCACACCCTCGGTCCCTTCGTAGACAGATTGGAAATTATTTTGTCGAGTCAAAATTAGTTTCTGAAATTTTTTACATTGTACAGTTACTTTATTATCCGATAAGGGGAAAATAATTTTAGTTATAAGCATTACATTTTGAATGATGATCAAAATCGAAAAATAAAATAATAGCAGAGAAATGTATTATGAAGGTACAGCAGTAAAGAGAAGAAAGAATAAACAATTTATTGGTAATTCTGATTATCTTCTTTGTATATCAACTATTATACAAATTGTTTTATTATGACACATCTTGTGCAGCTTATAAGTTAGTCACAATTATTAAAATTACGAAATAAATTATGTATGTTGACTACATAATTAAATCGCATTTTGTTCGGAAGAAACAATAGGTTGATTGCTTACAGGTAAACAGTCGTTGTTTTATTAAATCTAAATTAACTCGAAGGCTTATCTTATTGCTTAAACTATTTTCTTTTTTTTATTATTTCTTTTGACTATATATATATATATATATATATATATATATATATATATATATATATATATATATATATATAGTGAACTAATAGTAGGAATTGAACAAGTCATTCAGTTTAATTGAAAAAGTAAAATTACTCAGAAAGTGAATTATTTTATTTCTTGGATTGATAACCTGACGTAATAAATTAGGCAAACTAATTGCGTCATCTATAAGATAAACAGACGATCATTTTCTGTACGATTTTGCCTTACAAAAATATTTTTCTTTTGGCAGATTCGAACAGTCCAAATGACTTCAACTATGGACCCCATCCAGCTTTCTACGACTATTTTCCCAGTTCTCATCCTCAAGGTGGTATAACAGATTTTCCGGGAACTGTTCCCATAACTGCAGGAGGAAATAATACTCTCGAACATTCGAACACAATCAATAATGGTAAGTCATACTTGGTATGATTAAAGGAGTGTCAATATAATTTGGAATGTTTTTCCAAGATTAGAATGAAAACCTGGCCAAAATGAAAGGTTGAAAAATTACAATATTTTACATGAAAGAACATAACATTTCTTTTCCAATTGAAATCATTACGAAAGAAAATTCAGCTAAACGATTAGTCGGGACACACCTCAAAAGAAAAACTTTCTGCCGGGCGAAATAATAACTTAGAAAATAGTCAAACCCCGTTTTAACGAACCCATATTTACCGAATTCCGCGATTTAATGAATTTTATAAAGTTAATGAAGTAGATTTATTGCAAACAATGAATAACGACACAGAAGTCGATGATAATGAATCAATCTCCAGTGAAAACTGTTATTTTTTCTGATGCTTCGGAAATAATTAAAACTTAACCTAATGCAACACATTTCTTCTCTTCATGACGACGAAAAAGAAATTTTTTAAACTAAGAATTTAAGGAAACTAGAGGGCTCCGCCCCCTGCTCGCTGACGCTCGCCAACCCCCGGAGAATTGCTTCGCAATTCTTGCTTGGTTTGCTTCGCAAAACCAAGAATGCTTTGATTTCATATATTTCAATATTAAACTGAATATTAACTGTTATCATCGAAAAGAATTAATTTTCTTAAATGCAAAATAAGCAGTGTGTCAATATCAATGTCACTTTTTTTCGTTGACTACAGTTCCTTCTATGTCCTATTTGTTCTCTAAATGAGCCAAAATTGTCAGAAATTAACATCAATGTGCAGATATAATCTTAATATGAAACTTGTTTAAAAAAAATGATAATCACAATAATACAGACTTTGTCCCTAAGAAATGAATATATTTTTCACACATTTAATTCAATATAGATATATATGTATATATATATGCAAACACTATAATATTTTTCAATAAGCAATATTGTTAAGAACAGGGTAATTTTTAAAAAAATATTTTAATAATATTCAGCAAAATAACTAACAGAGCGCCCTTTTGCAGAAGCAAATCTCAAAGCTCCACAATAACTGCATTTTGAAAACATTTTGCCAAGACTATGTTTTGCCACTTTGATAGGTAACAATTTCGATAAATCACCAGCAAACTCATGTTGTTTTGATTTTAAAATAGGTGGATTAGGATTTTGGTCCATATCATTGTCAACATTGAGAAAGCGAATTGGTACAGTGTGCATTCCAACCACATTTTCTGTATTTACAGGTCTGGTTTGATGTGGGCAAATGAAAGTCGATGTTGTTGCGACTGTGTAGCAATTACACACATTCTCTTTTAGCTCAACCTTTGTTAGTTTAACTTTTTTTTTGTTAGTTGAATCATCATTAGGTTGTATAAGCAAAAGAGCATTATTTTCTTCTATACTATGAAGTTTACGTTTTTCCCGCTTTCGATTAGCTTTCGCATTGAGTTGCGACTTTTTAGTAATGTTAGGTCTTTTCTTTTTAGGCATTACTTGTAAATAAACAAATCGAATTAAGATTTAAAACCAGATTAAACTTACGAATTAACGTTTTAGAAAACAAATAATCAGATTAATCAATATATCAATACGAAATAAGTTGAGATGTTGTAAAACTGTAGAATGAAATTCTAACTATTTTGTGATTGGTTGCATCTCTGAAAAAGAAAATTCAGACTTGTAAATCACTTTTTTAAGCTTGCCGTTTTCAGACATGTGATTGGCTGTTGTGAACAGCGGTTATTCTTCATTATTAACTGCAAAATCGTGCTTTAAAACTAAAATAAATAAAAATTTAAAATTATGTAAAAGATTTGAATGCCCTAAATGTCTTCCCTGAAAGATTCTGAATGAATTGATTCCTTAATCTTAGATTTTCATCACGTAGTTAAAAAGTTTTTCAGGGGACAAAATTAACTGCAAAAACTTTTTTTTAGAATAGAGAGATAAGCAAACCTAACTCACGAAATACCTTAAAATGTCAAATGAATCAGCGCATAATCATTTGCTGTATTCCTGAATAAAAAGTGTAAGATTTCTATTTATTTTGTGCATTTGTTTATTAGAGATTTTTCGGATATTCCACAAGGTTAGTCAATTTGTTTTATTTTGCCCCCGATATTACGAATTATCCTCGATTTAGCGAATAATATTTTCGGTCCCCGTGAATTCTTTAAATCCGGATCCGATTGTATAATATTCTACCCATCGCTGTTGCTGATGAAAATTTTCTAGATAATCCAAATTTAATTGTTTACGCTTAATAATTTTCTAAAGAAATCTTTGTAATTATTATTTTCGCCTCATTTTTCCTTCATTTAATTTCGAATTTTTGCAGCTGTAGTTATTGAATTAAAATCTATCAATCTTATCTATCTCAATGATTAAAAAGGCAAAGTTTAAATTAAATGCAGAATTCAATTATGAAAACATACAGAAAAGCTGGATATAACGAGGACGGCATATTGCGATGAATTCGCTTTTACACTAAATTTCCAAGTTACTCTCCTAACATGAAAGAAATTGTCTGTTTATAACGATGACTATAAATGATTCGCTATTTCGACATATATATAAGGTAAAAACATTCTACCGCTGTTTAGGATTAAATAAACGGTAGATATTTTTAAAAAATTCAATTCCTATTATTAGAGAAATATTCAATTCCTATTATTTAAAATTTAATTCCTATTATTATTATTCCTATTACACATTACTATATCTTGTTCACATTTTCAATCGTTCATTAAAATACTTTTTATATTCATGCATTCGAGTTCAAATACATTTTTTTGACACTTGATGTTGATACAGTTTTTTCAAATAATAATTCATTCATTAAATTTAATGAATTAATTTCAGTTTATATGAGAGAAAAATTTTTTCATTATTTATTAAAAAATTTACTGAAATAAAAACTTTCTTTGTTGACCAAAGTAGGAATTGACTATATTCGCGTAGAACATCGCTTCCTTCTGACGATTTTAATCTATTATTTTAATAAAGCAATACACGTACGACCACTGGGTAAGCTATGTTCGTCCCAACAAAAGAAAATTCACCGCGCACTTCAAAAGAATGCACCTTTTGTTGACTCTTATCATGCTCCCTTATTTCCCCAAAGTACTACAATTAAAATGAACATTTACTGTTGCCAATGGCGACAAGAGAAATTGCACTTCATTTTATTTTCTTATTACGAAAACTTTTTACGATTTGGAAACATTAAAACATTTCTGTAGTAGAAAAGTATGTCTTTTATGAAGCACAGAACTACGTCATTCAGTCTACTATCAGCAGACAGTCTCCTCTAGATAAATATTTTAAATCAAAATAGTTGTCCATTATAAAAGAAGTTCGTTTTAACGGACTTTCAATCGAGAAACACATCTATTTTTTAAGGACGGATTTGTGTCTACAATTATAAAGAGAATCCACAAAAATATACTCGAGCTTCTTCTTTTGCATTTTACTTGCTTCCGAAGTATACACTAAATTGAACGAAACCAATCTGACGAATAGTTAAGAAGATATAATAAAAGAGTTTTAGTTAGAAAAAAATTCAGCTGTTCTTGCTATCTTAACAAGTGAAGCATTGTTTCCCATGTATTTTTTCCCACGTTGAATCGAATGAGATGACACACAAGTCAATCGAACGAACATTTAAAAGGGTGTTTGTGTATAGGGTTTTGTAAAGGGTTTCTAACATAATCTGAATCATTATTAAGAAAATCAAAAGGTTTTATTTACTGAGCTGCAAGTATATAGAACTCATAAAATAAGTTAAAAAAAGTAGTGACGACATGGGAAAAGTTACAGAATAATGAAGAAAAAAAAGAGAAAAATAAAATTATTAATATAAAAATCAATAAAAATCCGGAAAAAAAGGATATAATCTCTACTACAACTCACACGATTATATCAGCAAAAAAGAGTGCTTTCTAATATTGTATCAATTTTAGCCAAAGCAAAATATATTAATACAATAGTGTCAGGAGCACTAAAAATATTTTTTGAAACAAAATAGAATAAAACGCATTTAAGTAATAAAAATCACGTAAAAAACAGAAAATAAAATGTTATAAAAAAAAAAAAACAGAATAAAACATAAAACAAAATCTATAAAGCAAGTAGCGAATTCAAATGAACTTACATGAACGAACCTAATTAATATTTTACTAAAATGGCACATAGAAGTAAATATCCGTTTAAAAGCAAATATAATATACTACTTGGTTCTTGTAACACTGAAACAGTCAGGGGCCTAAAATGGATTAATGTTGTGAATATTTTTAAAATTATAATCCAGTTTATAAAAAATCTGTCAACCTAGAGTCAGTTTGACTTTCTTACACTAAGGTGTCCTTTAGTTTTCTAATGCACATGTACATATTTATAAGGTGTTCTGTGATTATAACCTTTAATATATATTTTAGAATCTTTGTTAAAAGGAGCAATTCACATACATTACGTAAGCCTTTGGGGTAATTTTGGACACCAGTTTGATCGCCTGGGGAAACTTGGAAAAGTTTCTAAGTAAACACCTTCCTTCGGTTTCTTACGACAATCAAACATGTTTTGATGCTTTGAACTTCATCTCTCTCAGTATGGATTCGATAGCTTTATCATTCTTTCCTAGCTTAAATATTAGTTTGAGGCCCCTAATGAGCCTATTTGTAACAGAGATTCAAAAGAAAAAAAAAGACATTAAGGGTAGTTATTAAGGAACACTCACGTATCTACATCAACAAAACGAATTCATTTTAATTATTATTTTTTACAGGTGTGACACCAGTGGAGGCTTCTTACATGAACAATAATCCCGATTGTTTAGGCTCCAGATCAAGTCCGGAGAACCCGCTGAGCAACCTACAAGAAGTGAGCTACAGTTCGAACGGCAGACCACAGCAACGACCGCCAGATGGCACACCATTCGCACCATTTATGCCCAATCATATCCCTCCTCACATGAACGATACAAGAGTTTGGTAAATTATATTTGTTAGTGGAAGTAGGACTGTTTTGTTAAGAAGCTTTTATTGACTGTTTGATTTCAGTTAGTTGACGTCCACACGCACTGAGGTTGTGTTTGAATATATTGTAAATAAATATTGTAAAAAGAATTAATCGTGTGAATGCCGATCAATAAAATGTCTGTGGCAGTTATTTAATGAATTTTATAATAATTTTTGCTGTCATTTGCTTTTATATTTTGTTAGTTGGCAAATCTTGCGACACGACTTAGTAACTTCATTTTTATTAGATTTCCTGTTGAACATAAAAGTCTTTCTCTTCATTATCGCGCGCCCCTAGACCGCTAGATATGGGAATTTAAGAGGAAAAAAATGGAGAATAAAATATGTGATAAGTATGCCTACTCTTACTTTTAAGATCCAGTGTGTCAAAATATTGAAAGGAGAAAAAAAAAAAATGATCCCCCCAAGGGAGTGGTTAACCTCCAAAAAAAGAATTTGCAGTCGCCATAATGATGTTTAACACAACCGCTCTGTGTTGGGGATTCTGCTCACGTTCCATGGAATTGACTCCCATTACTAAATTCACCGATGATTTATACATCAAATCGATCACTTGTAAAGTCATGTGTATCGAATTCCACACACTCCTAGCCCAAGCGTCTTTCACTTCAATGTCCAATAAAACGAGAAAGGGCGTGGCTACTTCAGTAGCTCCGCCTCCATTTGTCAAGCGTCAAATGAGAGTAGAATTCCACAACGGGACAGAGGGTATAAATTGGAAAGGCGGAGACAGTTTTATTTTCGATTACCGAAAGAATGGCAAAGGAATACAGCAAGTTTATTTATTTACTTATTTTTATGTACATTTTGGGCTCCAATCTTCTCAGTAAAATACCTAAAAGAAAAAAATAATAATAATTTTTTTTTCTTTATATTTATTTTATGAAATGTACAAAATAATCTAAATATTTGAGGAAAAATATAAAAGTTTAGAATAGATTCGAATTAAACATTAAGATAAAAATACAGTCGAACTTTTATTAATTAACGAACTTTACTATTTATTACTTAAAATTTAACGAACTTCCATTTAGCGAATTTCTCTATTTTGAGATTTTTTTTCTAGAGGAACTGAGAACATTTCGAAAATTTCTATGTAAAATAACTTCCAAATAGCGAAGTGAATTTAAAGAACTTTTGTTTGGGATCCACTTTCCCTATTTCCCAAAATATTTCAGAACATTTCAAACTTGTTAACGCATTTTATAGGGTAAATTGATTTTCGAAGCCACTTACTTTTAGAGAAAGCAGCAAAATCCCTTTTCTTTCTTGTTTGCATTTCAAACGGAAAAAATTAACGGATTTTTATCAGTAGCAATTAAACTTAAGAATACTTTTATAATAAATGCTATACAAAAATTTAGCTTTTTTTAGTGGAAAATGTCTGTAGCATGATAGTGTAACACTGGATAATATTTTGCTCTGATAATACGAAGAATTGATAATACGAAGATTAATCAAATAAATAGTAGATACTAGTTTACAAGATAAAAGTGTATCCATTGCTATTTTAATTATATCTTGTGTTTATGAATTTAAAACCTGTTTTTTATTGTTTAAGTATTTGAAAAGGTGATTTTTTATTTAACGAATTTTCCATTTTACGAACTTATTATTGAGATTTAGCGACTTCGTTATATAGAGGTCCGACTGTACTTCATTTAATTGAAAATTTATTAAGTGTATATAAAGAGAAATTCAACAAGTTGGCTGTCTGTCTGACAGATTATCCAAAGAGAGTCTGTTGCGAATTATATTTTTCAGTGGCAATGAGCTTAAGTTAAATTTTTAAAAATAACTTTTTTAACAGAAAAAAAATAGAACTTAAGGTATTTGTCTATATGACCCTACAGGGTAAGTCTTTCATCAAAAAAGTCCCTTTGAAGTACCTTTTTAAGCACTATATACATTAACCAAAAAAAAAAAAAAAAAAAAAAATTTCAAAGACTTGACATGATCATAATAAAATAACTAGTTTCTGACAAAGAACTCTTTTCTTGATTATATCAGCCACCGTAAAAAAAAAAAAAAATCGAAAGACTTTTCTGTTAGATTTCAGAAGGTTGAAAATGAAGCCTGAAATGGAGAATATCTTGCAAAATGCAGCAGAGTTGCATATGAGAGTGCTATAATCTCATTGCAAAAATCTCACCGAACCCAGATCACAATACTTACATGCAGACTCGCAAGTATTTCACCAAACCTGTAAAATGATTGGCTCTTTCATACGCTATGAACTGAAGGGTACGCTAAAATTGATCGTGTCTGAATGAATTGTGAAAAGTACGTTTTTACATAATGGCGAAAATCGACATTCCCTTTTGAAAACATCATTTTCTTAAAAGGAAAATTAAGCAATTTTTAAAAACACCCAATAAAAAAAGTACCTTTAAGAACTTTTATAAACGCTAAGTACCATGCAACGAAAGTCGTCAAATTTTTAACACAAATCGAACGAGGGGGGGGGGGAACTAATGAATATTTTGCAAGAAGCAATTTTAGTGAAATGAAGAATTTTTTTCCAAAATGTTCAGAATTGGGTATACTATAACCTACGTCACAGGTCCTGTTATTCCTACTAAATTTAACCCATGAACGGCGTTTTCTGTGAACCTAACTTCAAGCCACAAATAAACAAACGAAGTGTTTGATCGTTTAAATAGCTGCTCGCCAGATTTTATTGCATTATAAAGAAAAGTAATTGATATTCGATTTTTGATTAATAATTGATTTATGTGGATAGTGGCATGGAATTTAGCATTGCGTCATGGTAAATGTTATTCCTACTAAGTGGAAGTAGTTGTGTTTTTTTTTATATTATACCCAATTGTGACATTATAAGAATTGAATGGCGCATCCTACAGATTGAGTATTTCCTCTATACAAGATTTGATTTTGTAAGAAAAAATGCGATATAGGATTTACAAAATGTTTTCAAGGAAATGCGATAAAGGATTTACAAAATATTTTCAAGGAAATGCGATAAAGGATTTAAAAAATGTGATAAAGGATATGCGATAAAGGATTTACAAAATGCGATGAAGGAAATAATTAGTGGGTTTTTCTCCGCAACTAAATGAGAGACTAGATTAAAGGTATTAAAATAAACCTCTCCAAAAAGTACAGTCGGACCTCCATTTAACGAAGTCGCTAAATCCCAATAATAAGTTCGTTGTATGGAAAATTGGTTAAATAGAAAAACACCTTTTGAAACACTTAAACACCACAAAACAGGTTTTAAATTCATAAACACTTGACATAATTAAAATAGGAGTTGATACATATTTATCTTGTAAACTAGTATCTACTATTTATTTTATAAATCTTAGCCATAAAAGAAATCTGCATGGAAACCAAGAATAGAGCAGAACATTATCCAGTGTTACACTATCACGCTACATACATTTTCAACTAAAAAAAGCTAAATTTATGTATAAAATTATAGGCTGCATTTATTATAAAAGTAATTTTAAACATATATTACCACATGAGTTCTTAAGTTTAATGGCTACTGATAAAATACGCTAATTTTGTCCAAGTTTTTCGTTTGAAATGCAAACAAAAAAGGAAAGGGAATTTACTACTTTCTCTAAAAGTTAAGTGGCTTCGAAAATCAATTCCCCCAACATTTTCCCCATCATAGGTGGTAACAAGTTTGAAACAATCTCAAATATTTTGGGAAACAGGAAAGTGGATCTCAAAGAAAAGTTCGTTAAATAGAAAATTCACTTCGCTATTTGGTAGTTATTTTACGAAGATATTTCCAACATGTTCTGGGTTCCTCGAAAAAAATTGCGAAATAGAGAAATTGCAAAATGGAAGTTCGTTAAATAAAAGTCCGCCTGTATTACAAATGAAATAAAAATAATTATATGGATTTTTTTTAATCACAGCGCTTTTATTAATTCAATTAGTAACATACATATTTGTTATTATTGAAAGTATCTTGTAGAAAGATATTAGTGCTAGAGACTTTTGTCGCAGAAAGCCCGTAAAAATTCAACCACATGGCTCCCTTCTAATCCGTTAAGTGAAATCATATAATCTTACTTCTTAAACTTGAAAACTGTGGTCAACTTGAACAATAAAAAATAATAAGCCAGAATAATGTACACACCTATTATTACTTTTCGTCTCTCCTATTGTCTCAATTTTTTTTCCACTAAAAAAAAAAAAAAAAACAAAATTCTTCTTGTGTAAGGAGTATCATTCCCATCTGCAGCAGAATTTTTACGGACTTTCTGTGACAAAACTCTCTAGCACTAATACCTTTCTGCAAGATACTTCCAATAATAACAAATATATGTATGTTACTAAATTTAAAGTGATAAAAACGCTGTATTTTTTTTTAAAAAAAACCCATCTAATTATTTTAATTGAATATGTAATTTTTATTTTATTGTAATATTATGGGTGATATTCTCGCATTCAGTTGAGGAGAAAAACGCACTAATTATTTCCTTTATCGCATTTTGTAAATCATTATCACATTAAAAAAATAAATAATTAAAAATCATGAAATCCAAAGCAGTCAGATCGACGACGAAATCACGCGAATCGGACTCTTCAAAAAGGGGTTACTCAGATGCTCGTTCGTTTCCAGATTTGATTGTTGTAATAAGTAATATCGGAATTTAAAAACTATATGGAAATCAAAAGCAATAATTGTCAGAAAAAAAAAATTCCCATATAGACTGAAATGTATCGGGATAATTAAAAACCACGTTAAAATCAATAACTGCCCGAAAATACAATCGAAACACTAAAATTGAACGTGACAAAAAATTATTATTTAAATGTGCGATTCAAATTTTACGTGTAAATTTCTGCTAAAAAGAAAACAAATTTTTTTTTTCCTTCCCAAAAGAAAAATCTTTCTGCAAGAACTCCGTAACTTTCCGCGACAATGTCGCCGCGATTCTGCCACACTGTTCGAAATTTTTCGGAAAAGTGGTTAAATAACAATTTATTGAATGGTTATTTTACCATAATTAATCAAAGCAGTCAAACAACCATAAATAAAATGGTAATCAAGTTTGAGAAAAACTGTTTATTAACTGCTTTCACCTGATACGGTTAAACAACCAGAACTTAGCTCTTTGCAACTGAGTACACATCATAGTCGAGCGGGCTTTATCTGTTAATCTCATGACCGGTGTTGACACCACACTATTTCCTCCATTCCCTTCAACACATGAAGAATTTCCAGTGTCCGACACTCTCCAATGCCCAGTACCTTACGAAAATCCGAGCTCTTATGTCTAGTTAAATAATTAATTATTTCTATTTTATGTTTTTGAAAATGCTAGTTGTAAATGGTATCAAAACCATGTCTACAGTAAAGAAAAATTTTTTTTTTTTCTTTACTGTAAACTAATTGGATGGACGGACAGCTGCCAGTTATTTTACCATAATTTTAGAATGAAAATTTTAACAGTGCACGGGGCCTATCTTATTGCCCTTTATGAAACATAATTTTGAGGTACTATCTTGCAGAATCCTTTGTCAAACGTACATTCGTGAATGATTCACATTTCGTGAACATAAAAATAAAAAAAACAACATATTTTCGGAAGGGACTAGAGTGTGCAGGGAAAAATAAATATTTTGTAAAGAATATATTAAAAACTGTTTTAAAAAAGATTGGTGAAAGAACAAAGTGCCTCTGTATTTCTCATTTCGGGAACCAATGTATGGCCCAGGGGTGGAGGCGTGTTCGAACGGTCAAGCTCCGAGAAGAATCTGACTGATTTATTGAGCCTCGCTTCTAATAGATGCCGCAACAGTTAATGAAGAAACGCCCACTATGTGTGTTCGGACGATTGCTTCTCTCTCTTTTTTTTTATTTTAGTTTTGTTTTTAATTTTGAATTCTAAGGAGGGAGAGATGTTTTAGGTCCTATCAACCATCTGCCAGAGAGAGAGTTTGTTCTGGACTAGTTTTGAAGTCGTCTACGATAAAGAGAAGTCATTTGAAGTTGTGGGCCATCTTTCTGGACATCTTTTCTAAGAACTGAAGTTGCGACTTCCCCAAGCAATGAAGGCTGGTAAAAGGCCTCCTCGAGTTTGAAAAACATTTCCGCCAAAAGAATAAATTTTTTTTTTTTTTTTTTTAAAGGAAAAAAAAATCTATTTTGAGAAAGCTCGTCTTTTGTGTTGGTAAGTAAGTAGTCATACTAATTACATTAACATTGCATCATCAAATATTCGGATCAAAAGTTATCGAAGAATACACTTTAAGAACACGTAATCACGTGTACTAATATTTCCATCCAGTCTGGCTAAAAATAAATTTTTTTTTTGGTGTCTAATGAGATGTCCACACTTTTGGAAGACGCAATCCTCAATTTTTTCCATCCTGGCAGTTCGGCCACAAATACGTTTTTGGTGTTTAATTAGATGTCCACACATTTATAAACATTAATTTTTCCTGTATTTTTCCGCTACTTCAACACCTTCAAAAATATTAGTTGAAAAAGACAATCAAAAATTCTATTTTTCTGTTTTTATTTATTTATTTATGATTGCAACTATGGAATTTCCGTAACATCAGAAAATACTTTTATCTAGGGTGCGTAGCCAAATCTTTCAAGAAAAAATAAGCACTTTTTAAATACTTTTCAAGAATTCAAAAAATATTTTTAACATTAACAAAAGGCAAAAAAATTTTTTAAGACTTTATATGATCATGATAAAATAACTAGTTTCTGATAAAGAACTCTTTTCTTGATTATATTAGCCACCATAAAATGATTCAGAGGTTCGATATCAGAGGGTGAAAAATGAAGCCTGAAATGGAGAATATCTTGCAAAATGTAGCAGAGTTGCATATGAGAGTGCAATAATCTCACCAAACCCAACTCAGTAGACGCACATGCGGATTCGGAAGTATTTCATCAAACATATAAAATGATTGGCGCTTTCATACGCTAAGGACCGACAGTATGCCGAAATGAATTGTGTTTGAATGAGTTGTGAAAACGTTGAATAGAACAATGTGAAAATCACGCTTTTGCACGATACGTGGACAGAATTGACAAGGTAAAGGGAAAAAAGAAAAATTCATTTTCGAAAAGGGAAAACTAAACACTTTTTAAATACACCCATTAAAAAAAAGCACTTTTAAAAAACAAAAATCAAAAATAAGCCCCCTTTAAGCACGTTTAAAAACGCTACGCACCATATCTATTTAGAGAAAGCTCGTCTTTTTGTTGGTAACTAAAGTCGTACTAATTACATTAACATTGCATCATCTAGTATTCGGATCAAAAGAATGCACTTTTAGAAGACGTAATCACGTGTAGTAATCTTTCCAGACGACAAATACGTTTTTTGTTGTCTAATTAGATGTCCACACTTTTATAAACATTAATTATGTCTGGGTTTTTTCCGCTTACTTAAACATCTTTAAAAATATTTGTTAAAAAAGAAAATCAAAAATTCTATTTTTCTGTCAACCTCCAACTGCTATGGCATTTCCGTAATTTCAGAAAATATTTTTATCAAACTAAGGTAATTTATTAATATTTTAATAAATTAGAATTTAAAGAATTTTGTTCACCACTATGTGTGAACAGGTAGATATATCAATGGTTAACTCTAGAAAGACTGAAACTTAGTACATACCTATATTGCCCAAAAGCAGTCAAAATGACTGCATGGTGAAAAAATAACAAATATGTAATGAAATTTGTTTAAAATTAATTTTTAATATTATTTACAGTTATATAACAAGTTATTAGTAAATATCAACAATAAAATGATAAAAGTCGCAAAATTCTAAGAAATTGTGTCATTATATACACAGCATTGTTTTTTCTAATTGAAATTAAAAAGTAGCCAAAATGACTTCCTTGGGCAATCTAGTGTTAATTTCATAAAAAATTTTGTTTTTTCTTTTCTTATTTTCCTTTTTTAAATGATCAAAATATATTTTGCACAAATTTCAATTGTTAGAAGAGAGTACGGTCAATGCCAAAAAATGGTCTAGTATGGACTACACTGAGCCAAGCTTAAACGGGAAACAAACTTTGCAAAAAGCGAATCGTACTTACTTTATTCTGAGTCCGGAGATTCATTACGTGCAGCAGCCATTACTACATCTTCTTTGAGTCGACCTTTTTTCACTTTTTTCATCGGCTCACCTAAGGATTTAAAAAAATAAATAAAAAATAAAAAACAATATATTTATTTATATATATATACATAAGTTAGAAGTATAGAGAAAATATGGAAAATAATAAAGACTAATAAAAAGAGAAGAAAAATATTTTTTTTTTATTCATTTATAAAAAAATTAATATTAAAAAGCCAGAAAACAAAATATTGAAAAGATAAAATCCCTTCATCAGCTCACACTATAATATCCACAAGAAGGAGTGCTTTCTTATTTTGTATCAATATAGCCAAAGTAAAATATATCAATACAATAGTATCAATATGAGGAGCACTAAAAAAATTTAAATGGAAATAAAACATCAAGCAAGAAACAGAAAATAAAATGTAAAGAAAATACAGAACAAAATAAAAAAACGTAATCTCTAAAGCGAGTAGCAAATTCCAATGAACTTCAACAAGAATGATTTAAAAATATTTTCGTAATAAGATTACCAGATTACAAAACATGAAAACAGAAGCATAAATAGAGGGATTAGTTATGACGCTTTCCTACTGCAATACTGAGGCGCGTTTGATTTGTTATTTACCTTGTATTGGCCCGAAAATGGATGTATGCAAGATAATAATATTATACAGGATAATTTAAAGTTTATAATTAATAAGGTTGATGTTTAATTTTACAATTGTAATGATTTTAGAATATATATATTATTGAGTATTACGTCATTTCCAAGTATAACCAAGAGCTTGACAGCTGTTATTAAAGGTGAAACACCAGGGACCAGCTGTACTCAAAGTAGGGAAAAGAGAGCAATTGTCCTAGGGCCGACAGATTTATCCAGCAAAAACTGTCGTGGTTTTTAATTAATTATTTTTTTTAAAAAAGAAAACGGACGAGAATTTCTTCATGGAAACTACAATTTTAAAAAATCAGAAAATAAGACTTTAGAGGCACACAATAGAAATAATCCTCATAAAACCGAGCATTAATTATTTTAACATTGCAACGGTAAAATCTTCCGAAATGAATATTTTTAATCCAACCCCCATTACGTATTCGATGAGAGTGATGGTATACAGTATGTGCACCATTAGAAGAACAGAACAGGAAACGAAAAAAATTTTAAGCACATTTTGGACAGTAAAAAACGTTAATAATAATAATAGCAATAAAAAATAATAAAAAAATAAAACTTTTTTAAAAATTTGATTTCTCAGGAGCCCGATTTCATTTAAATTTTTTATTTTGCTATGTAAAATCACATACTTTAAAAAAATGTAAAAAAAATTCTTAAAATATAAAATCTTTGCGACTATTATTATATAAAATAATAAAAAAACAATAAGTATAAAGATTTAGTAAAGGTTATTTTTTGAATGGAATTATGTTTGGACAAACAGATTTTATAATTGAGTGTAAAATATTTCAATTCGCTTAAAAAGTTCTCGAGATATGGTGAAATACGCATAAAAATAAAATTAATATTAATGAGTCCAAATACTGGGACTAAATATCCCAAATTACGGCTTTCATTTGGAGAGTCAGAAATCCTCCGGAAAAAGAGACGCATGTTTACTCAGAACGTCTTTGTGTCTGATTAACTCAAACCAATTTAAAGGTCAAACCATTAAGATTGAGTTACTTTTTTTATATTTTATAACCGTCGTTGAACAGCAAGCCAAATTTTTGAGTTTACACTTACTCATGTTCAACTCCGTAGCCTTGTCATTTTGAACCCAATCCAGAAGACAATGGGGAGTCCTGGATCAAGTAGTGGGAGAAATTTGCCTTCGTAGATGACTTTTTGATGGAACCAGGGACTAATATAGGGCTGCCTTTATATCTATGGAGGGAGCTAACCCGCATTTGCGTGACATGGAGAGGAAGACCACGAGAACCACTCACAGTTACCCTGACGACAAGGGGACTCTATACCGTGATCCGCTGATGATCTACCACTCTACCACTGATGATATTTCACGTCAGCACTGTGATCGGTGCAAGCCGGATGCGGAATACGTATCGACCAGTTATCGCTGGGATTCGAACCTGGGTTTACCTCATTGAAAGGCGAACGCTCTATCCCCTGAGCCATCACGGCACGACTTAAAAAATTAACACTCAACATACTGCAGTACTGGCATTAGCGCCATCTGTTGAGGAGTAAGAGAAGTATTTTTGCTATCAGTAAATATTTTATCACCATTTTTTTTCTTTTAAATTTCTTCAACAAATACGGAGAAAATTGAGAACATACAGGTAAACAAGAGACAGTCGTAAAATACACGAGTATTCGTCAAAAATCTTGGCGGGTATGTACATTATATAATAACAACATTCATTTATTTTGACGCAGATAAAGGCTACTAATATTTGTTTTTGAAATAAAAGAAGGCGCTTTGTTTCCGGAGGTCTCTGCAAAATAGACGACAAATAAAAACGCCAAAAAAGGACGAACGTTATGACGCGTTTAAATGAGTGTCATTGGAACCTTGTCGCGAATGCCCTAATTCATATAAGCAACTCAAACCCTACCAAAAACTTTCCACATCTACAGTTTAAAAACTGAAATAGACTGGGGATGTCGGGTAAATCGATCGACTGAAAAGCAGTTTGGAGTGAAGGGGTCATTAGTCTAACAAGGTGTGCTATTCATTTGACACAAGTGTGGAAAATGCATTCTAGAACTGCTGGGATCGCATACCGAAGAGAGAGGAGGTGTCCCGTGAAGCGATAAATTCCTATTTAACACCTTGGCAACGGTTGTGATGGAGAACAATAGGAGAGAGCGTGTCGGAAACAGGATATACCTAATCAGATGAACAAAATGGGCAACAATGGACTCCTTTCGGGAAACTTTTGTTTTAAACAGATTTCTAAATACTGAAAGGACCCTTTTAAATATAGATCTACGGCGGAATTGTTAAGTAAAAATTAGTAAAGCATAAAAAGGACTTTGAAATCTCTAAAGGAGGGCAGGCTTTCGCCACTGGTGATCCAATAAAAAGTTGCGTTTAGAAAACATTCTTTCAGCAATTGAAATTTCTGTTTTTTTTCTCCCTTCCCTAAACTTTAAATTATTTCTGCTGATGAAAGGGAATTTGCCATGAAGGGTTTCTTGTCCTATATACAGTCCATGGCCAAATTACTAGACGCACTATAAGATTCTATGTAAAATCCTAATTATCACGTGATACTATACGTCTTTACTGTTTTAACGCGGCTGAACCTGGTTTGCACTTGTTTACGTTCGTGTGTATCAATTGATTAACATTTTCATGCAATACGTTAAAAATAAGAAGTATATAAAAAATATCCTCAATAAAAACGCATTACATGTATGTTTAAATATGAAAGCATTGCATACAAACTCGTGCAAAACATGTCATTATTAAAACACTACAGTGGGTCAAATAATTTGATCTAATTATTACAATATAATAATATAATACAGTAGGGAAACGATTATCCGGAACGATAGGGACCATCGCTATTCCGGATAACTGATTTTTCCGGTTTTCTGAATCGCTACAAAAAGCCGTTTGTTTATTGTTAAACCCAACAAAAAAAATGTTTTTTCGGAAATAATCTTAAAAAGAAGAAAAAACGATGAAGGAATACACTAATGATTATTTCCAAAATGATGGTAAGGTAAACATCTTTCAAAAAAGAAGAAAAAAAATCCTAAAATCTTATGAAGAAAAAAATTTTTTTTTTTAAAAATGGCGCGAAAATTTATCGAATTTTGTTCCGGTTTTTTGGTTTTCCGGTTTTCTGATTTCCGGATAACGGGTTCTGTACTGTACCTGATAAAATAAATATTCTATATTTACGTAATATATCGTCCAATTCATCCAATCGACGAATTTATATTATATATCGTCTAATTTAAAAAATTGCTACACGAACGTAAACAAGTGCAAACCGGTTTCAGTCCTGTAAAGACAAAAAAGCTGTATAGTATCATCTGATAATTAAGATTTTACATAAAATCTTTATGCGTCTAATAATTTGGACATGGACTGTAAGACCGTCCATTTTATCGCAAAAGCTTCCAATCATTATATCCTCATTCCTTTACAGACTTGCAGGTTTGACCGCAAAACTTTGACTGACTGGAAATAAATATGTTACGGTAAATGTGATTCATCCGGTGATAATATACATTAACCGGTAATTATGCATAATTACTACTAAATTTGGTAAATATGATCCATTTTTGAAAATGTATCAAATTAACCGGTTTGTTTGCATAATTTCCCAACTCAACTCGTAATGGTAACTGTGATACAAGTTCCTAAACTTTACGGAAATTCGTTCAGTTGCGTGAAGAAAATGTAATTGAATTAAATGTGAGGGAATTTGTTAAGAAAAATTTATTTTGCTTGACGATGTTCCAGATCTAGCACTATCACTTCGAGATTGTGTTAGAAAGACATCTCTTTCTGGAGGTCAGGGATATCAGTCTGATGCATCGGACAATACGAGTCTGATAAGTGCAATCTGGCAGGCTTTGTAATTCTAAATGTCATAACAGTCTAACATGCTTCAATAAGTGAACTTAAAATAATTACTAATTTGTAGTCATAGCATTTAACGATATTTGAAATTTCTTTTTACCCCCCCCCCTCTAGAATATGGACTGTTATGGATGTTGAAATATGGATGTTTTTAACATGTAACTGCAGTCTCTTTTTTTTCTTTTCCTATGTGCAACTGCTTTGTACAAGTTCATGTGAATTGTATTGTTTTCATTTCACAACACCTGTCACTCCCTTATTCAAATTTTGTTCTGGCTAAATAAATGTATGTGACTTAAAATAACCATTTATTGACTTTATTGAAATCACCATTATTATTATCGTGGTCTCTTATGCCATAGTGTCCAACGAAAAAATATCTTTCTGAGCAGTAACTACTCAGAAAAAAAAAATAAAAACTGCACTCTATTCTACTGGCTCAATCAGTTATGATATTTATCACATCTACCAATACAAGTTGGGAACTATCCTAACAAACCGGTTAATTTGATAAATTTTCAGAAGTTTATAATATTTACAAATTTAGTGGTGATTGCGCATAATTTCCGATTATTATATATAATCACCAGTTTATTACTTTTACCGTAACAGATACATCACTATTAGAGCTTCCTTATGATCATAAAAAAATTACGCGACTCAATTTATACAATGTATCTAACCCAGAAGTTGGTTCATTTGAATATCTTAAAGGTGAACAGGACAAAAAATACAATTGTTCCTTTGCCAAACGACGGACGTCTCATTAGAATAATGGATTATTTTACTAACCCCCTCCTCTTTTTTTTTTCTTTGACAAACAGAGATTTTGTGCATCCGTAGTGCGAATATTACTATTCACCATTGTTGAGTTGAGCGTAGAAATAAAAAAAAAAAAAAAAAAAAAAAAACGATTCAGGAAAGATAAGAAGTTGGATAGTTTGACAACTAAAACGTTTCGTTTGAAAAACAGAAGTAAAAATAATCATTCAAACCACTGAGGCTGGAAGGAAAGGGAAAAAAAATCATCTGCCTGTGGATTACGTCAGACGAATTTTAATAAGTTGTAGGATTTCAAAAGATTTCATGAGGCAGGTTATTACAGAGACAGAAACTGATGAAAGGAAGTCAAAACCATATAACGCTTGAGAGTAGACAAATCTAGAGCGGCTTAGGGTCAAAACAAATATCTTTATATCTGCTTTCAGGACAGCACTACACACAAATTTAAAAAGCAGAAATTGATTTTACAATAGTATTATTTTAAGGCTAACTACTTTAATGAATAAAATTTTGTCTAAGGAAATAAATGACAACTTTACGCAATATATTTAAAATACTTTTCACTAACATTGATTTATTTTTATGTAACTTTAAATGATAATTTATATTTTATGATATTAACACAGACAGTTTTAATTATAATTGTTTACTGATCATAAAACTCAGTTTATTTAATCAAAACGCTATTCTATGCACTAAATACCAATAAAAAGTAAAATTTCGCAAAAATGTAGAATATATGATTGAATATTGCTCTCCCTTTTTAATCGAATAACCTCCAAATTGCATAGGTTTGGCTGGAAACGATGGTATTCCTTTAAGAGGGGTTGACTGTACCACCACAACAAATAGGTAAAATGACGGAAAAGCAAACAACTATTGTATTTAGGTGCAATAATTGTATAATTAGAACTTTAAATGATGTGGAGAAGTTCAGGGTTGGCAGCTCGGCTATTGAAATGACTATAGAGGTCCAACCCCAATAAAAGTGTCTGGGCACGTTCAGTAGTTTTTATTTCTACAACAGGAAGACAATTTGCATTGAAATCAGGATTACTACTAAAGAAATCAACAGTTTGGATGTTGAATTTAAAACCATGGATAAAAACCATGGATTTAAAACGATGGATAAACAAAATTCATGTAAAAAATGAATCTTCCTTCACTGTGAGGCATATGTCATAATCAGGAGTGGTGGGGGGGGGGAGAAGAGGTCGCCCTCCCCCTAAACAAGACACTGACAGATGGGGACAATGCTCGACGACAGATTGCACGCACTAGAGAGAGAGAGAGAGGGAAGATTCGCATCCCATCATAAATTGCAATGAAATTAGCCAGTTCCCGTTTTCCGGGGACTCCTGTAATTTGTAAAAGGGGTCGAGCTTTTGTAAAATTTACTTTGGGTAGGATAATTGCTGCGGAGATTTGATCGCGAAACTTTATTTTAACTCCCGATGTATTAGAATTCTGCAATTGCGTCGAGAGATTGCAATTTCTTTGACAAGAGGGAGGATTATAGGAAGATATTTAAAGAATTTAATATATTTTCTGTAATGCGTATTCCAATTCATTTAAATAGCGATGCATGGATTTAACTTGATGCATAGAATTGTAACTCGAATATAGTAGACCAATGTATCAAATTTACTGTATATTACATTGTAAAAAAAAAAAACTGCTGAAGTTTTGAAGAAAAAAAAAAGTTATCAGTTGTTGTTTATTGTCGTAGGGTATTAAGGTAAGGGGTGCCATTGATCTTGTTTTCCAGTGGCGCCATCTAAGGCAAGAATTCGACACTTCTGCCCCCCACACACATACATCACATCCCGTTTAAAGAGCGGACTCATTCATACACCCACAGATCGTAATTTTGATCTGAAGCAGAGAACGATCAATCTCCAATTCAGTACTCCCAGAGGTATAATTTGTGGGGCATGGAGAACTTAGAATTTAAATAAGAGGACTGTATCATAATAGTGGATTGCATCAAATTTATAATTACCGTGCTATGCACCATATGTTTAGCTTAAATAGTATATACCCCATTCAATAATTTGACTTCGCATTCGGTGGTTTAAAGTAAACAGATATTTTGGTCACACATTTATGTAATAAGTGGATAAAGATAAAACAATTTTGTTAATTTATTTATATTAAAAATATATATATATACTAGCTGACCCGGCAAACGTTGTTTTGCCACATGAATTATTTCTATAGTATGAAAATATAGCTTATTTATTGTAAGTGTGTGCGTATGTGGTATATGAGTGGAAGAGGCATGGAGCGCTATGAACGATGACGGAATGTGAAAATAACAACACACCAAATAATATTTTTTTTTAAATTTATTGTAACTTTTTTAATAAATTATATATACAACGAATTCTGAAAATATTAGTCAACAATATTAAAATCTTAGTGCAATGGAGTATACAATATTTTTTGTCATTCCATCTTTAGCTAACACAATTAAACTGGGTGGTTTGCCCTCTAGAGAGCATGCCACGTATAATTGTCTGTGTGAAAAACATGGTGTGCTCAAATCTAAGACACAAACAGACATTGTTTGGCCTTGTCATTGCAAATGTCAGTCTTATATGGAAGTGAATGCGTTTAAATTGAATTGGCACATCTGTGGGTATCATAGGGATTCGTGGAAGTAATATACTTTCATCCCGGAATTTGTCATTTAAAATAATGACTTCGATGACGTTGTTCATTAATTTTTTAACGACTAATCGCGTGCCGTTGCACAGCCGTGGTGGGTTCAAATTACGAAGCAAAATAACTGGAGATCCAACTTTGAGTACTAAATTATGCGGTGATATGCCAGGTAAATTCAATGAGTTTAAAAGCTCTGTTGAAAAATTTGCAGCTTCAATGGGATCGCAAACTGCATCAACGGATTTATATGTCACCAAGTTACCTGGCAATAACTGTTGCATCTACAGATTCAATTCGTTGGTTCGTTCAATAAAGTTGCAGCAATGCCAGATGATGCAACGGCCAACGCGATGCCATTATTTGATCGTATTTCACCGAGAATTAGCGAAATAATTAATGTTTTGCCAGTTCCACCTGGTGCATCAGGAAAAAAAATCCACCTTGTCCTGCCGAAACTGCGAGCATAATGCGGTCATAAATGCTCCTTTGTTCCTCATTCATTAGTGGAACATTGCGAGTAACGATCGCTGCTATTTCTATCGTATTGCATTGAAGTTCACGATTCATGTCAGTGTTTAATAAATCAGATGCACTTCGATTTGGCGAAGGCATACCGAAATGACTGAGTGGCAAGTTGGCAATAATAATGCAAAGATCCCCAATAGCAATCAGTGCTTCATTGTACATGGCATCGCTGAATGTTATCGTTAGATCGCTGCAACGTGTGCGATGTTGATGCCGTATATCAGTCATCGAATCTTTGTGATTATCCCATAACGTTTCTATACGGGCCGGGAAACATGTAGTTAATACTATAGCGAATAGTAGACGAATTTGCTTTGCAGTACAGTTCAATGCTGTTTCAGCAAGCATACATGCTGTTTCATTATTCCCACTCGTTGTCGTCTTCCAGCAAGATGAGTGCAAGGCATGCATCTTTATACGTTGGATGCTGATGTCCATCGACTTTACGTATATCTTAAAATGACAATGAGCCGGTGACATTAACCAACAACAGTCGAAAATAAAAGCACTCAGTCTGCCTTGGATTGACTGTAAATATTCTCCCCAAGGCGTTTGATTTGAATAAACCGGGACATGCATCAACCGGTGTGCCTTGCTTGCGTATTATCCATTTTTTTGAACCCGTGTGAAATAGGGTGGCACTTCTGAGTAGAGTAATGTTTGTGCAACGGCACCAAAAGCATCCGTACGATTACCCAATTCAAAAAATTTGGCGAGTGTAGTTTTCGGTGGATTTGTAGCTCGGTCAATCGCTGTCTCGTTCGTGAAATATACGCTCTGACCGTTTTCAAGATGAACGGCTAAAATGACTAACGGTTGGATCCCGTTCATGAATTGGTAATCCAAAGATACGCCAAACAGCTTCATTGGAGCTGATGAACCGACCTATTTGGTACAGCGTTATTTCGTCGTTGTTATTGGGTATACTATAGCCTACGTCACAGGTTGTGTTATTCCTACTAAATTTAACCCATGAACGGCATTTTCTGCGAGCCTAACTTCAAGCCACAAATAAACAAACGAAGTGTTTGATCGTTTAAATAGCTGCTCGCCAGATTTTATTGCATTATAAAGAAAAGTAATTGATATTCGATTTTTGATTAATAATTGATTTATGTGGATAGTGGCATAGAATTTAGCATTGCGTCATGGTAAATGTTATTCCTACTAAGTGGAAGTAGTTGTGTTTTTTTTATATTATACCCAATTCACTGGAAGAGCTGTCACATTGGTATTTTCAACTCGAAATACTGCTATATCACTGCCTTTATACACATACTTGCAAATATATTTGATGCTCTTCCTTTAAGGGCGTGCATAAGTATTAGAGTTTAATATGACTTGTTGCAACGTGCTTGAATATTGTTTTTTAATTGTTATGTTTCCACGTCTAGTTTGGATCCGAATACGATTAAATAAAGATATATTCAAAATATACGTTAAATCTGTCCAAAAAATGAAAAAAAATTAGTTATAAACCTATTCTCAGACCTACTGAATATACATATAAAATTTCATCAAAATCGGTCAAGCCGTTTAGGAGGAGTTTAACCACTAAAACTGTGACAAGAGATTTTTATATATATAGATATTCACACATCATCATATCAAGTAATCAACATATAAAATCGCATATCAAATAATTCGCTTATACGAATAAAATTTAATGGGACAAAATTATTTTATATGAAACCAGTGTCAAATTTTCTCATTTAAACGATTATTAATGATTGTCAAGTCTCGGTTAATTACATAAACAGGGTGCGTAGCCAAATCTTTCAACAAGAAATAAGCACCTTTTAAGTACTTTTTAAGCACTAAAAGAATATTTTCAAAGACTTTACATGATCATGCTAAAATAACTAGCTTCTGATAAAAAGCACACTTTTCTTGATTATATTAGCCACCATTAAAAGAGATTTTTCGGTTCGATTTCAGAGGGTGGAAAATGAAGCCTGAATTTGAGAATATATTGCAAAATACTGCAGAATTGCACACGAGAGTGCAATAATCTCACTGAACCCAGCTCAGTAGACGTGCATGCGGACCCGAAAGTATTTCATCTAACATGTAAAATGATTGGAGCTTTCATAAGCTACGAACCGGCGGTACGCCAAAATGCATTGTGGTTGAATGAATTGTGAAAACGTTGAATAGAACAATTTGAAAAGCACGCTTTTGCGTAATACGTGGCGAAAATTGACAAGGTAAAGAAAATAATCTCATTTGCGAAAAGGGAAAATGAAGCACTTTTTAAAAACACCCAATAAAAAAAGCACTTTTAAGGGCTTTTAAAAAACAGAAATCGAAAATAAGCACCTTTAAGCGCTTTTTAAAAACGCTACGAACCATCATAAAGGATAGTTAATAAGATGAGAAAAAAATAAAATAGGGGTTTTCCTATAGCTAAAATCTTATTACAAATTTTTGGTAAACGAGGAAGGATGTTTATCGAAAGGTTAATTATTTTTACACAAATGACACAAACAGCTCTTATTGATCATTAGCATGAGTTTATTTCCTCACTAAAAAGTAAGCAGGCTTTATAATACGATGTATTTGATTTACGAAAGCAATATTTTTAATCTCACTTTTATGGGGGTAGAAAAATAAATATTCTTCAGCTGCGTAAAAAAAAAAAAAAAAAAAAAATTAAAAAAAAAAAAAGACTTGTAGAAGATTTTTCGAATAAGTTGCAGAGTTTTGGTAAAGAATGAAAAATGAGATTTTGGGAAGGTGCGGACGATTTCTTCGAAAAACAAAACACTGAATACGGATATAGAAATTTCGACACCCCCTCACAGGAACACACCCCATGGGAGGAATGGTAAACATTCAAAGTGCGATTATTGTAAACAAATGGAATGTTGTTAGATAATGTTATAATGTTACAATATACACATATTTTTCATAAACTAAGCCAATTTCGTATTTTCCAAATGGGAGGCCACTTTCTAAATAATTCCCTGAGATTTTTCAGAGAAATAAAGAGATTTTACAAGACTTAAATTAATACAATTAAATTTTTTCCCCTTATTTATACGTAAAAGGAATAACGGTTAGCAGAAACAGTTTTTCGTTATAAAAATTTATTTATCATTATTTCATATCTTAAAAGTTTATCGTCTATTAGTTTCATCACCATAAAAATAAATAAATAAAAAAATATTATTAAGGCTATGAATGATTGCTATGATATATGAATGGTAAGGCTATTGATTAATATGAATTATTTTGAAGTACGAAATGTTCTATTGGAAGTCTAAATTTAATCCAAGAAATCTTTGAAAGTTAAAGAATTCATTAGATTTATTGAACAGTTTATTTTTTTAAAATAGCAGTGATGCATAATAACGCAACTATATAGACAGCTTTTTAAGTTATGTGAACATATTTTATGAATTCCAGGTTTTCACTAATCTGCTATCTTCTACTTTTTTTTGTTGTTGCTCGAAATTGCCTTTTATCAATCGATTGTACGTTTTAAATTTATGGTCTTTGTTTCATTTTCAAAAATGTAAAGACCAATATCCTATTAATTCCTAATTAATAAACATATTTACTGTTAAATCCCTGGCCAAACTATTAGACGAACTATAAAATTCTATGCAAAATCTTAATTATCAGGTGATACTACACAGCTTTACTGTTTTTAAGCGGCTGAAACCAGTTTGCACTTGTTTACGTTCGTGTATCAATTGGGGTTAACATTGTAATGCAATACGTTAAAAATAAATACAAATGGGAAGTATATAAGAAGTCTCCTGAATAAAAACCCATTACATGTATATTTAAACATTAAAGTATTGCATATAAACTCGTGCAAAACATGTCATTATTAAAAAACCACATTGCGCCTAATAATTTGGTATAATTATAATAATATACTAATATAATACCTGATAGTATAATAAAAATTTATAATATAATATGTGGTCTAACTTATCCAATGGTCGAATTCATATTATATATCGTCTAATTTAACCAATTGATACACGAACGTAAACAAGTGCAAACCGGTTTCAGTCGCTTAAAAACAATAAAGCTGTTAATTAAGATTTACATAGAATCTTACAATGGGTCTAATAATTTGGCCAGGGACTGTATGTCCCTTAAACTAATAAGATTGCAATTATGAAAATAGGATAATTAGATTAAAAGAAATTTAAAGACAATCGTTTTTCAATTTTGCAACCAGGACAATTTTTTGTTGTGCAAAGAGTGTAACGAAAACTTTAAATAGACAAAAAAACTGACATAAGAAACTTCTGCAATGGCATTTTAACTTGTAGTCGTTGATAAAAATAAGCTAACCAAATAATAAATTTGGGCATAGGGAGGTCATTTATAACAAGCAATTGAGTTTTAAAAGGGAAGAATTTCGAAATAATTTCCATTTAAAACTTTTGTAATGGATTAAAATATGACATAATCGTTTCGCTGCAAATTCTTTAAAACCTGAATCATAACATTTTTGAATAATGGTGGACTCTATTCTCGATGTGATGAAGATATAAAGTGTGCTGTATTTCAGATTTTCCATTATTTTTTTCTCACAAAATTATACCAATAAAGTTTGGTCTGTTTTTAGATTTTTTGATAAATATCTTTGTTCTTGTGCAGTTAACGTTAACAGAAAACTTCAGTATCATCGAAATTGATCTTGAGGAGTTTAAACTGTAATAAAATTAAATTCTAAAAACTGACAAATACGTAGTTTTAAAATTACTTACTAAAAAATTGCATAACTTCATTGTTTTAAAGTTTTGTGGCCAAATAAAATCCATAGAAGTTCTAAAAAACTATTTCGCATCTAAGAAAGCGAAGGCTTTTATGATGAAATATATTCTGCTGTTGAATAATCATCAAAATGTTAAGTATTAAATGAAATTCTTATTAATAAATAAAATTCTTGATTAATATATATATATATATATATATATATATATATATATATATATATATATATATATATATATATATATATATATATATATATATATATATATATATATATATATATATATATATATATATATATATATATATATATATATATATATATATATATATATATATATATATATATATATATATATATATATATATATACAGGGGTAGCAGCAAAGTTTTTTAAAATTTTAGGGTAATTTTAGGAACTTTTTTCAAAAAATTTTAGGTAAATTTTAGGGGTAATGATTTTGCTAGGATAAAAACAGATCACACGGTAGCTTATTACATAACAGAAGATTATTACAATTCATCCACACATATCATAAATAATTGCAAGTCATAAAATAAAGCTCTGAAATTTATTAAGTCAAGAACGAAATCTCTGAAGTGTAAAAATGAAATTTCAACTTTACATATTACCTATCAGAAATTAAGTGCATAATTCAGGAACAGGCAAAAGTGAGAATAAATCAAAAGAAAAAATAAATTGACACCAACTTGGATTTTTATTTAATTTTTACCTTCTTAATCAAAACTTTATTATTACCCTTTACCTTACTTTATTAAAAAAAACTATTGTGTGATATTATTAGATTTCAAATCAGCAATTTATATTAGAAGTTAGAGAAAAACAAATTAATCATGATCATTTTTCTAATATATTATTGATATGATTTGTGAGATTCTTTTACTGCCCTCAATAGTGTTGTAGTGATCTTCAACACTCCTTCATAATTTCGAATGGTATCTTTGATTAGTCTAAGAGACATAATAGTATTCTCATGGTCTCACATTAAGCATTGCTTTATTTATCGAAAAACCTCTCTCAGGATCAGAATTCCCATGTGGCAAAATTAAAACAGTTTTAATTAATGTAGTTAAATTCTTATATTTTAGATTGTTGCTTTTTTATTTATATTCAGCCTATAACTCTAATTTTTTAGGAACACCAACAAAATTTTATCAGATTTTTAGGAATTTTAGGGTTTGCACATAGTTTTAGGAATTTTATGAATTTTAGGGGGAATGCGACCCCTGTATATATATATATATATATATATATATATATATATATATATAAAAATCAAGAGTTTAACCTAGAAATCAAGAGATCACATGTTTCTCATTTGAAGAAAATACTTTAAATTCAAAAATAAATAATTTAATGCAAGGAAAAGAACACAATTTTTTTGAGAAAACGATTCTGATTATCAAATTCTTTTAGTAGATTTTAACAGTATTTAGTAGATTTTATTTAGTAGATTTCAAAAATTTTAAAATTTTTGCATTGGAATAAAATAATGACATTAGTTGACAAATCGTTTTACTTCAAGAGCTTGAATTTGTTTATAACTTGAAAGCTAACTTTAACGTACGCTTGATAAAACAATACCAATACATTAGGTGTTATGTTTCTCATTTAAAAATAATATTTTAAATAAAAAAAAGAAAAACTCTAAAGCGAGAAAAAGAACACAATTTTTTGCGAAATCGTTTGGTAGATATTCAAAATCGTTTGGTAGTTTACCATTTAAAATTTTTGCATTGGAATAAAATAAATGATATTAGTTAACAAATCGTTTCTCTTCAAAATATTGAATTTGTTTAAATCTTCTCATTTAAAAATATTTTAAAATAAAAAATAAAAAAACTCAAAAGCGAGAAAAAGAGCACAATTTTTTGTGAAATCGTTTGGTAGATTTTCAAAATCGTTTGGTAGCTTATCATTTAAAGTTTTTGCATTGGAATAAAATAAGGTACAAGTAAACAAATCAGTTTAAAATCGACATTATAGAGAAATAAAATTTAAAAAGAGGCACTGATTAATAACTAAAATTCTTAAAGATTCTCCGGAAATCGTCCTTCATCCTCGTTATCCTCCATTTAGATCTATTGTCTTATAACACCCATCCCTCCATCAACCTATCTATTTCGTTTCGAGAAAAAGAATGATAATTAAACTTTCCAGCTGCTGCCTGAAAACATGTCAAAAGGCGAAAGGAATGCCACGTGTGTATGTTGGTAGCACATGAGAAAACATGGGATTCTGACAGTATGATAAATAGTGGTTTTGTGTTCGCGGTTGCACTGACAGTCCCTCCTTTAGTTATTTATTTTATGATTTTAAGTGGGTATTTTTTTTTTGTAGCACCAAACAATATTAAAACAAGTTCTTCTTCTTTCAAGATAATCAATTATGTTAATGATACATTAGCGATAAACTTTTAGTAAAACATTTTAGATGATTCTCATTCAATTTCCGACGTAAATTTTACTGACTTTATCAAGAAAATATGAACGGAATTCAAAGCCACTGTATCAGTTTTCACCATAAACAAGTAATATAATTTATTTTTTAAAGACAATTCGTACTTAGGTCTACAAATAAATTTTTTTATTTTAGTTACTTTTTATTAAATAATCACAGTTTTTTCTCCCCTATGAAACTAAAATTAATTCATTAAATTTAATGAATTAATATTTAAAAAAAGACAGTATTAGCATCAAGTGACATATAAAACAAGTTTGAAAAATTGTATTTGAAGTTGAGTGGATAAATGAAAAGTATTTTATTAAAGACTGAAAATTTGAACAAGATACAGGGAGAGTGTAAACTAATAGTAGGAATCGAAAAAAGTACATTTTTATTCAACGAGAAAAAAAAAAAAATATATAGCTCTATATTAAGGTGAGCGCTCTATCCCCTGAGCCATCACGGCTCAATTACTATTGATTTTTTTTACCCGTCGTTGAACAGCCGACCCAATTTTAGGTTTACAACTACTAATGTTCAATTCCGTATTTGAAACTTCATGATTTACTCTAGGTTTGTATGAATTCACTTCTTCTACAATTTTAAATTAGTATGACCTCTTCTTAAAGTTACCATCTAATATATATAATTCTCTTGCGTGGCTCCCAAATTTTGGCTGTATTTCTTTTCCGCCGGTGGCAACGTTTGCTTTGTTTTGTTTACGTTACTATTTCTCTTACACGGCGAATCGACCCATGATTGCCGCTAAAAATGTCACATGCCAAATCTAGCTGAGGTGGCTCAACATATAGCGCTTTTTAAAAACGGAAACTGAAATAACCAGAGAGAGGCAATCTCATACTATTAAGCTACGCAGAAGTGAGTAGTCTTTGTCGATAGATCTCTATTTTAGTATTTTGTCGAAAGCGCTTTTTTTTTTTTACGAATTTATATATTACGAATTTATTTGACGTTTTTTGATTTATATCACGAATTATACTATAGCACATTTCTAATAGGTTTAACGAATTACATGTCATTTATTTGAATTCAAATTTATTTTAATGACTTAGTATTTACTAAAAAGATGTTATTATTTTTTTTAAAAAAAAGTTTTTATATGGATTTAAATGATTGTTCTGAATTCTTAGAAATTTGTGCATTTGCAATGTACCTAAGTTAGTAGCGAGCGAAGCAAACCATTTAAGATTGCGTAGTAATTTTCGGGGGTTGGCGAGCAGGGGGCGCAGCCCACTAATATAAGCTAATATTTTAACATTGATATTAGATGGTCGCTGTGTACTGTAAAAAAGAAATAAAAAAAAAGTCAGAATCGAGATAGGAAATAACAGTTCTTTGGGTCAGCAAAGACACTTCCTGATACTGAAACAACTAGTGGATTCCGCTCGATTTATTCGAAAAATGTCTGCTTCCTGACTCAACTGTAACGTTACGATAGTTTATTTTATTTATTATCGCGTGACCAATACGATAGTTTCACTCCGAACGCTAAGTTCAATAGAACTATTTCTGACCAATCACAAAGCAGATACTCTCTGTTTAATATCCGTGGGGGGGAGAGAAACCAAGGGGGATAGGAAGATAAAAACTTGGTTATATGTTACAAATACTCCATGATAAATTTATGTAAATAATACTCTGATTGAACAATGGTGTATTAGTTTTTAATCAATAGACACAAAGATTTCGTATTACTTAATAACATTTATAAAGTATTTGAGGGACTGAAATCCAAAACTGTGATTCTAACTTCTTCAGTAGTCTTGTTTATTGTTTTATTCATGCTTTTTGTTTGTCATTTATTACTTACACAGGGCGCGCAGCCCAATCTTACAACAAAACATAAGCACCTTTTAAGCACTCAACAAATATTTGTAAGCACTATATACATTAACAAAATGCAAAATAATTTTCAAAGATTTTACATGATTATGATAAAATAACCAATTTCTTACAAATAACTCTTTTCTTGATTATATAAGATAGAGAGATTTTTTGGTTCAATATCAGAGGGTGAAAAATGAAGCCTGAAATGGAAAATATCTTGCAAAATGCAATAATCTCATTGAACTCAGCTCTTCGTATTCCGCAGGTACGGAATACGAAGTATTTTATCAAACAGGTAACATGATTGGCGCTTTCATACGCTATGGAGCGACGAAACGTCAAAACGGATTGTGGTTGAATGAATTGTGAAAACGTTGAATGGAACAACGTGAAAATCACGCTTTTGCACAATACTTGTTGAAAATCCGCATGATAAAGAAAAAAATTTGGTTTTCGAAAAGGGAAAATTAAGCACTTTTTTTTAAAAACACACAAATAAAAAAAGCACTTTTAAGCACTATAAAACGCTAAGCACCATGTTGTAAAAATAAATTGTCAATATTTAACTATCATTCTCTACAAGGTAATTGCAATTATATTAACTCAATACTGCTCTTAATACGGGTGTAAAATTTTCCTTCACTGGTTTGATGTATGTGTTTCTTGATAATTGTTTTGAAATTGTAAAAAGATTAAAAAATTCAAATTATTATCTATGAGAAACGTTAAAAAGTACTTTTATCATATTTGAAAAAAAAATTTAAACATGTAAACATTAAATGTGTAAAAATTGTTTAAAATAGTTATTCTAAATCAAACTATAGTTTGTCTACGGTCAGAACTCCCCCCGCCACAAAGTCTGAGGCCGTTTGCTGCTATGGAAACAAGAATAGCGCATTTCAGGGAGGATAGCTTCTCTTCCCTCTAGGGATAACACAATAGACCGAAGAAAATGATCCTCCCTCCCTTTTTTTTGCCGACCTCCACACCCCTACTTGAAATAGTTATACCTCGTTACCATGGTCACAGCCGCGGGTCCAGACGAATGACTAGGGAAGTTCGTACTTTAGACAAACTATAACTATTCAATTCTATTTTAAAAAACAGTATTTAAAAAAAAAACAAGTTGTTTAAAACACAAACATTGATGAAAAGATCGAAACTTAGAGAGCAGAAGATAATTTGAAAAGTCAGAGTTAAAAAATTCTCCCTCAAAAGTTGAGAACAAGATTATGATTTTATTTTCATTGGCGGATGGATAAACACACGTGATCTACCAAACTAAATAAGTTTCTTCCACGGCCAACCCTTTTACTTCCATAGAGACCTAATTTTACAGTTAAATTAGGAAACCGGTTATCATCGAATAGCGATCGAAAGATTTAGAGGAAATCGAACCGATAAAGCGCGTTTCAGCTGAGTGCTTCGACAGTTTTTTTTTAAAAGTTTATTTTTTATCAAAGAAGAATTTAAATTAAGTAAGCTTATCTCATTTACAAATAATATAATGGGAGCTGTGCTGGCTCCCATTATAGCACTCGCCTCCTAATGAGGTGAACCGGGTTCGAATCCCGGAGGTTTAATCGAATTCCGCACCCAGCTCGCACTGACCACAAGACGTAAAATATTCTCAGTGGTGACGAATCCTGGGTTAGAGTCTTCACGCCGGCAGGCTAACCATGAGAGGTTCTTAGTGGCTTTCCTCTCCATGTAACGCAAATGCGGGTTAGTTCCATCAAAAAGTCCTCCACGAAGGCAAATTTCTCCCAATTATTTAATCCAGGAGATTATTAGGATTGGACTCAAAATTACAAGGCTACGGAGTTGAACATTGGCAGCGGTATATTGAAAATTTGGTCGGCTGTTCAACGACGGTTATAAAATAAAATAATATTATGTTAAGTATCCGAAATTAAAATTTAGTACGATACTTTTATATTTGTTATTAAATAAATAAAATTTAACAATATGACCCTCATAATTGGTACTTGCTACTGTTCAATTTTGTGTTAGTTTTTGAAGCGTCATGGTTGTCAATGGGTTTTGAATTGTACAAGATGGCATCAATCAAGTAAATCTAAAATGCCACATACATACAATTGTAAGAATGCGTTTTTTTGAGAGAATATTTTTAGATTTTGATAGTTTAAAGTTTTTTCAATGCGAACGTTTTTTCGTTTTTCAGTAAATAATCACTTTCAGGCAGAATTTTCTAGTTAACTTCATGGAATTAGGCTTCGTATTCTAAGTTGAAATCAGCAAAATGTAAATTTCTTCTCTTCATGACGTCGAAAAGGAACTTTTTTAAAGTAAGAAATCAAGAAAATAAGCAAACTTTTAAGCTTTAAAATTTCAAATTAATCAGAGCGTAATCATTCGCTGCATTCTAAGTGCCGAAATAAAAAGTGTCAGATTTCTATTTATTTTTTGTGTTTGCTTATTAGAGATGTTCGAATATTTCATTAAGTTAGTCCATTTTTTTTTTTTTTTTCATTTTGCGTTCGATATTACGAATTATCCCCGATTTTGCGAATAATATTGTCGGTCCCTATAAATTCGTTAAATCAAGGTCCGACTACGTAAATACAGTCAAACCCCGCTATAGTGAACACGGTTTATAGTGAACTCCCGGATATAGTGAACCAAATGTTCGGTCTCGTGCCTTGGTATACGCGCATAATGTTATTTTTTGTGGATATAGTGAACCAAAAAAGTGAGAAAGTTGGATATAATGAACTTTTTTCTGTCTTCGACTGATTTTTTTCTTCATTTTTTTTTGATATTTTCAGGGAATATAAAACTATCCAAATCTAAAGTTTGTAACATATGGAAAAATAGACAATTAATAATTTCTGCTCATGAAAAAAATTTAGATGGCAGAGAAAGTTGAGAAAAGCAGATCACACAGATGTTGAAGAAGCATTACTGAAGTTGTTCACCATTCGAAAAAGCTCCAAACTTCCAGTATCTGGACAAATGTGGATGAATTCGCTAAATGATTTTATGAGACAACTTTCATGTGCTCGAATGGCTGGTTAGACAGGTTTAAAAAACGGAATAACAGAAATTCAAGAAAAATTATGTGAGAGTCGGGAAGTGTTTCCATAACTGATGTTGAGGATTGCTTATCAGCTAAAGATTGCAAATTTTTTTTTTGTACGCAAGACGAAGAGTAATGAAAAATAACACATTTTTTGCTACTACGTAATATTTTTCAGTCATTTATTTGGATAATGTGTAATAAAAGGGAGGAGTTTGGGAACCATTAGTTAAATTATCTGCGTAACGGATATAGTGAACACCCGGTTATAGTGAACCGAAATTTCAGTCCCTTGAAGGTTCACTATAGCGGGGTTTGACTGTATATATATATAGCATAATAAATAAATACAAAAAAGTAAATAGAACTCATAAAATAAGTTCAAAATGTAGAGAAAACAAGGGAAAAGTTACAGAACAATGAAAGGGGAAAAAATAAAAGAAAAATAATAATAAAAATAACAAGAAACTGGAAAAAATTTAATCCGAAAAAAAAGGACAAATTGTCCTTTCTTTCGGATTTATTTTCCCCCCCGGTTATATATATATATATATATATATATATATATATATATATATATATATATATATATACGTATTTTTATGTGTGATAGTTATTTTAATGATTTAACAACAAATCTGTCCCCGTCAGCAAGCTTGCTCTAAATACACCTCCGCAATCAAGGTCTTCCGCGTTATTTTTCCGGAAAACATACCATTTCACACTTCCCATAACATATCCTATTTCTGCACACATCATTAGTCCTGTATGTGACTCGTTTGACAAACTACGACATTCTTTAGTTTCATTCTCCCTGGGAGCGTCATTTATCAATGTGAAGGTTAATTCGAAATAAAAACGCCTTTTGGGCTAATTGTTGGCTTCAATTTTTGTCCATCCTTTCATCGAGAAAGATCGTTCCGTCATAACGAATCTTTAAATGGGAATTTTGTAATCCAGAGAATATTAAATACGATTAGATACTTTTAAAACGCTTGCGTGCGGATCACGATATTTAATTTTTAAATCGCGTGAATACAAATCATGGTGTTTGATTTTTTAAATCGATCACAAATCACGATGTGTGGTTTTAAAATAGCGTAAAACGAATCAACTGCATTTGATTTTTAAAATCGCGTGATTACGAATCGCGATGTTTGATTTTTAAAATTACGCGAATACAAATCATGAAGTGGGAATTTTCAATCACGTGAATACTGATCATGCTGTTCGATTTTAGAAATCGAGCATATTGTTTTATTTATTTACAAATGACGTTATTTTGCCTTTAAACCACGCAATCACGAGTCAAGATGAGTAATTTAAAAATAGCGTGAATGCGTATCAGGAAGTGGGAATTTACAATCACGTAAATACGAATCACAATAAGGTTTCTTTTTTAAATCGCGTGAATACAGATCACAACGTTTGATTTTTAAGTCGATCGACGTTTTTATTTATCTACAAATCATGCTTTTTTTCATTTTAAATCGTGAAAATACGAATCAAGATGCATGATTTTAAAATTTGCGTGAATACAAGTCGCAGTGTTTGATTTTAAAACATAGCGTAAATACGAATCAACGGTGTTTGATTTTAAAATCGCGAGAATATGAATCACGATGTGAGATTTTTAAATCGCAGTATGTTTAATTTCGTATGAATCATTATGTTTCATTTTCGAATTGAGTGATTACGAATTTCGATGTGCAATTCTAAAACGTTTGAATATGAATCCTAATGTGCAACTTCCAAATCACGTGAAAACGATAAACGTGTGCCCGTACGAACCGTGGGTAGAGCAGTATCGATATTGAGCAAGCTGATCAAAGTGGTACTCACTGACCGTTGCTAGAGATACTAAGCTTCGGTGATGTACGAATTAAAAAAAAACTTTAAATCTTAATTGATTTAACATAAGTAATTTTGACCATAATGCAATAAAAGTTTCACAAGAAACATAAATTAGAATTATTGTAGAAGGTGTTTAAAAAAATAATAATTGACTTTAAATGCGATGCTGATTCTTTTTGCTTTGAGAACCCAACAATACCATATCTTAATAATTCAGATTTTTAAACATTTTCGAGAAACTAATATAAGAAAGGAACATATATGGTTAGAATGGCGTCATTCAAATATAACGTGTTTTTGACCATTAGCTTGAAAAAGGATTCTATTTATCCAACATAACCATGATTTTATTTATAAAAAGAATAGTTTTTTTTTTCAATAAGTAAATAATAATTTTAATTATTTTAGAAAAAAAAATTATTATTTTAGCTACAATATTGTTTCTAAGTATTATAAAAACATTTTATTAATTGTTTTGGTTGGTAAATGTAAAAAAAAAAAAAAAAAAAAAAAAAAAAAAAAAAAAAAAAAAAAAAAAAAACTGATTCAAAAAAAAGAAATTTTTACTTTTTTTTTAAGTCATGATTTCTGTCAACCCTGCTTATAAGAAGTCAAATTCTTTGATGGTTTTCGATTGATGGATCAACATAATCTTGATGTTAACCATCAATAATTCCATCATGAATCATTACACTTTTTGATGTCAACCAACATAAGTAACCATCACCCCAATTTAGGAATTCGGACCGATTTATGATGGTTGAACATAAAAATAGCAACTTTTTCGATGGTTTGTTCATGTTGAACCACTACGAATTTCTATCACAGTTTCTTAGAAATCAAATGTAACTATCATGAACTATCAGCATCCCAATGTAGGAATTAGGACTAATTTATGATGAGCCACCATAATTTTTTTTTTTTTGACGGTATATTTCTGCTGAATCAACAAGAATTTCCATTAAACCATTATAGAAATGTATGGTTGGGACCATCATGGATTGTTGGCCCATGAGAATCAAACTTCGCCTGATGGTTAACCATCATAACATTAAAGAAGCATTTTCCATTATGGAAGTTTGTTGTCATATCAAAAACTATGAACGCATAATGGAAAATGCTGGATGACAATCAAATGATGTTGGGCCATCATGAATCACCAAGGTGAGTAGTAAAATCCTTCAACAAAAAATAAGCACCTTTTAAGTACTCTTCAATCACTAAAAAAATAGTTTTAAGCACTATATACGAACAAAATGCAAAATAATTTTCAAAGACTTTACATGATCATGATAAAAATAACCAGTTTCTGACAAAGAACTCTTTTCTTGATTATATTAGGCATAAAGAAATCAAGAGGTTTTCTCGGTTGAATATCAGACGGTTGGAAATGAAGCCTAAAATTGAGAATATCTTGCAAAATGCAGCAGAGTTGCACATGAGATTGCAAGAATTTCACCGAATCTTGCTCAGTAGATGCACATGCTGACTCGCAAGTATTTCATCAAACATGTTGAATAAATTGTGAAAACGTTGATTAGAACACTGTGAAAAGCACGCCTTCGCATAATACGTGGGGAAAATCGACATGGTAAAGAAAGAAAAAAAAATTCATTTTCGAAAAAGGAAAATGAAGCACTTTTTAAAAACACCCAGTGAAAAAAAGCACCTTTAAGGATTTTTAAAAAACGAAAATCAAAAATAAGCACCTTTGAGCACTTTTTAAAAACGCTACACACCTTGGAAAAATGTAGTTTATCTGACTTCTACATTGAAGTGTACTTTTTCCCAAAACTTTTCATTACATTTTACTTTCATTTTGAATTTGTTGTTGTTGAAAATGATGTGAGCATTGCTCACACTCATCCTCTACTTTGTTATCCAATATTTGAAGGGGGTGTCCCAATAATTGAAAGATGGTTTATACTTACTTTCGAAGTACTGGTTGGCAGTCTTTTCTCTCAATTCAGACACATTGTCCGTGTCAGGATTGGCCCATTCCAGCACCAGGCGACGATTGAACAAATGAGTGCTATGGCACAGAGCATCGAATGCACGCTGCAGAAAAGCAAAAATATATATTAATTTAAATACTCATTCATTTTTAAAAGTTATTTCGCGTATTGGAAAAATAAGCAACTAGACAATATTGTATTAAATATGTGCGTAAAACTTGAACTGTTATTTTGAAATAGAGTCGAATCCCGGTTTAACGAATCCCTATTTACCGAATTTCGTGATTTAACAAATTTTATGAAGTTAATGAAGTACATTTATAGGAAGCTGACACAGAAGTCGATGATAATGAATCTACAGTGAAAACATACCTTATGCAGCAAGATGTCAATTTCTTCTCTTCATGACGTCGAAAAAGAACTCTTTTAAAAGTAAGAAATCAAGAAAATAAGCAAACTTTCAAGCTGTAAAATTTCAAATTAATCAGCGCGTAATCATTCGTTGTATTTTAAATTCCTGAATAAAAAGTGTAAAATTTCTATTTATTTTGTGTATTTTTACTTCTAAGAGATGTTGGAATATTTCACAAGGTTAGTCAAATTTTTATTTTTTTTGCCCTCGATATTACGAATTGTCTCCGATTTAGCGAATAATATTTTCGGTCACTATAAATTCGTTAAATCGGGGTCCGACTGTAATAATAATTTCGTTAAAATGCATTTGCAACCTTAGAAACTTTATAATTTTAAAATTATGGTAGTTTATTTAATTCAGGAGATTCCAACCAAGGGAGTGTGATTTCATAGATTTGAAAAGGGTATTGTATCTTCAGAAAATGAATTGAGGGTATACTTCCCTAAATTTAGTTCGAAATTCTATTTAAAAAATTTCTCAGTCTGAAGAACTGCTGGAAGAGAAATCCGTGCAAGATCTTTAACATCTCATTAAAACTATTTCAATTTGTGTGAAGTTATTTATTATATGCAAACACAACTCCGCATATAACCTAGAACAATCACAAGCATTCCATTAAGCACTGGTTCCTGAATATTCTTTTTTCTAATATTGAAGTATATATTTATTTTGTTTAAAATAAGCATAAAAATAGAAGTTATCAAAGTATGAAATTCAAAATGCCAAAACGGAAACAGTAATTTTGAAAATACAGTCAAAACCTGCTTAAAAGAATACCATCGGTTCCAGTCAAATCCATGCAATTAATGCGAGTTATTCGATTAAAAGGGGAGTGCAATATTCAATATTTCATACCCGTTTTATTCGCCAATTTAATAAAATTAGATTTTCCTTTTCAGTGCCTACTAAGACTTTCATTACTAGTGTATTCCTTTCAGAATTTTTATTTTTACTTATTTTTTTCTCTTCATAATCCTCGAAATTTGAGAAATTTCAAATTAATGCGCTATTTTAGTTTGGGAGTTTTTGAAATGCCTTGTTTACAAGATTCATTCCTTTTTTTCCAATTTCAAATTATTTCCTTTTGCGCTCAACTTACAACCAACTCAGAGTTATTCATTGGGTTAAGCAATTATTTTTCTACTTAAGAGAAAGACACATTGTACACTAGTGTGTTATTTTTAAACTTTTTCTTATCAAAGCTAATAGAGCAGCAGGAGGGGACCACAAGCCTTGACCACAAGACAAATAACTCTATCCCTTTTTTATAGATTCTAAATGATGTGTGAGTGAAGTAAGTCAAAGAGGGGTAAAACCCTCAAAGTAAGTCAAAGAGGCAGCAAGATTTGATTATTTTTTCAACTTCACCCCTAATAACACCTGTTCAGACCAACTAATGAACAAGAAGTCCCTATTGAAGTGACCACCTATCTTATTCTAATCTTAACTGAAAAAAGGAAATTCCATTTTAGCTTTTGAAACATTTCTCAAAATAAACTTTTTTTTTTTTTTTTCATTTCAGCACTTATTTTTTATGCAATTAGAAACAATCAGAAAACAACAAATATCCATTTAAACAGGAATACTTTAACATTAGTTTCATAGAAAATGATTTGGTTCCGTTAAATTTTATTCGTATAAGCGGGTTATTCGATATGCTATTAAGTGGGAACGACTGTAATACTTACCCGAAAAATGGAAATGCGATGTATACATAACGAAAAATGAAAAATAAAAAAAAGTTTTAACAATTCTCTTCACTTTAGTCGGCTTCATATAAAAACGTGTTTTTGGGAAGTCAGTTCAAAAAAGAAAATCGTTTTCATCGAACAAATGTAATGTCATAAACAAACAGAAAAGTGTTTACTTTAATATTTTCTCAAGAATTTTAAAAAGTTAATTTCGTACATTTATAATTTCTAACAATGGTAATTCACAAATAAAGTGGAAGATATACCATTAGGTAAAATAATTTTTGGAATATCGTTTTCAAAATCACATGTAACAGAGAGCGATAGAAAAATGAAAACGATATTTGCAAGAGGGAATCAGCAGACGATGTTACTCGTCTCGTTCAAAAAGATGTAGTTTCGTGATCAGATTACTGATAAATTCAACACAAGACCAGATCATTTTTAAAGAACTAAAGAAGCGATAGTTTGAAAAGGGAAAGGGGAGAGGGGTGTAGACGATCAATTATTCAATTATAATCCCTCTCTTTCGAGGTTCCGAGATTAGAGAAGACTTAAAAAGATACTTTAAAATAATCCTCATAGTCCCGAGAGAGGGAAGACTTTGATGAGGAAAAACGCAGGAAGGGAAAGAGCGCGAAACCGAAATGTCACAGAAAATCAGTATTATTTAGAAAGCTATGAAATTAGGAGCTTTAAGTATCGCAAATTATCTTGAATTTATCTTGTATTTGTAAATAATGAAAGATAAAAAGCAAACATAAAAAAAACAAATAAACATATAAATGCAGTTTTATTTTGCGCAACACTATCGATTTAAATGCTTTTTATATTGTATTAAAATCGATTTTTCATATCTTCACTTAAAAAAAAATGAAATAAAATAAATTATGATATAGCCACCATAGCTGCTACCACGGACAGGAAAGAATCTAGTAGATTTTGCAAAATAATGTAAATTTCATAATTGTTGCAAAATATACTAAATATTTTACACGTAGGGAATTTTAGGGATTTTTATAGTCATCAAAATAGAAAAATTGCAATATTTTCCAGCTATGATTTCACATTAAATGATCTTGAAATGTTATGTAGTAAGTTTATTCATAATTTTGAATAGTAATAGGCCATTAATTCATCAAAAAGTAAACTGAATTTTATAAATGAGGCGATTTATTATGTATTAGTGACACTTATTTAAATATTCAAACAAGCAGTAATCTGCACAAAAATTCTATTTCAATAGGGATTTTTTTTTAGAACACTAACTTTATCACAAATCAATACCTCTGGGGGTACTGATCCAGAAGTTTCCTAGTCTTCTGGATTGGTTCAAACTTACCGAATATCGAAAGTATTAGTCTAATTTCAAAATTATAAGCCAAATCTTAAAAATTTTTAATGATTGATTTATTATCCACAGAAACCTTCAAATTAAAAATACAAATTTAATTATTTTTATAAAATGCAAATTTAAATTAAGAGTCATTTTGCATTGGGGGGGGGGGGGGGAAGTAAATGAACAATGAATGAAAGAGAGGATGAAAAATAGTGCTTTATCGCGTTTGAGGAATAGATTGCGGTTAATTTTTGATAACTCCTAAAACGGACTTCCCGGTCGAACTTCTATTTAACTAACTTCCATTTTGCGATTTTTTTCCAAATAACGAAGTGAATTTTTTATTTAACGAACTTTTCTTTGAAATCCACTCTCCTTATTTCCAAAAATATTTCAGAACATTTCAAATTTGTTAACGAACTTTATGGGGTGAAATAAACTTGAATTGATTTTCGAAGTCACTTCACTTTTAGAGAAAGCAGTCAAATCCTTTTCCCTTTTTGTTCGCAAGACAGACTCAGACAAAACTAACGGATTTTTCAGTAGCAATTAAACTTAACGCATGTGGTAATGTATGTTTAAAATTATTGTTATATGCAGCTATAATTTTATACATAGATTTAGCTTTTTTTTTATTTGAAAATGTATGCAGCATGATAGTGTAACATTGGATAAAGTTTTGCTATATTCTTGGTTTCCATGCAGATTCCTTTTAGGGATAAGATTTATAAAATGAATAGTAGATACTAGTTTACGAGATAAAGGTGTATCAATTGCTATGTTAATTATACCTAGTGTTTATGAATTTAAAACCAGTTTTTGTGATGTTAAAGTATTTCAAAAAGTGATTTTCTATTTAACGAATTTTCCACATAACGAACTTATTATCGGGATTTTGAGAGGTGGGAGTGTAATATAAGAATGAACCTGAAGTAACAATGTGGTATTTCATGTTATGGTACATGTAAGTTCAGCGAGAAAGTAGTTGGATGATAACAGGCAGCTTGCTACCGCTTATTAATCTGTTTTATCGACACAGACTGTTGGATGGGGGAATTTTCGGTAGTTTATCTCATGCTTATATCATCTCCCTTATTGCTGCAACATATCTAACGGAAATAACTGTAATCGAACAAGTAATATTAAAAAAAAAAGTTTTAAAGGCAATTCCTACTTAGGGCAACAAAGAAATTTTTTATTTTAGTTACTTTTTATTAAATAATTACATTTTTTTCTTCAATCTTATTAATTCAATATTAATTAATTAAATTTAATGAATAAATTAATGTTTGAAAAAACTGTATTAACATCAAGTGCTATCCACTACAAATTAAAAAAAATGTATTTTAACTTGAATGGATGAATAAAAAAGTATTTTATGAACGATTAATTGGGTATAATATAAAAAAAATCACAACTACTTCCACTTAGTAGGAATAACATTTACCATGACGCAATGCTAAATTCTATGCCACTATCCACATAAATGCCACTATTCACATAAATCAATTATTAATCAAAAATCGAATATCAATTACTTTTCTTTATAATGCAATAAAATCTGGCTAGCAGCTATTTAAACGATCAAACACTTCATTTGTTTATTTGTGGCTTGAAGTTAGGCTCGCAGAAAATGTCGTTCATGGGTTAAATTTAGTAGGAATAACACAACCTGTGACGTAGGCTATATTATACCCAATTGGAATAAGATATAGGGAGAGTGTGAACTAATAGTAGGAATTGGAGAAAAAAAAAGGCACGTTGCAACAGACAACTCTAAAAGTATAAATTGGGTGACGTGGTCCACACGTGATGTCCTTCATTGAATTTATCTGACACCGCGAATATAATATAATTAAATAATTGAATGCGCCCAACAAACTATTTTTTGGTTCAAATAGAGCTATAACTTATAGATTATCACTGATGTTATTTTTAAACTATGCGAAAAACTGAATCGCTTATAGCGAAATTTAAAACAATGACTAACGGTCAACCCATCAGAAAATTCATTTCGTTTTTTGCTCATATATTATTCGTTTTTTGCTTCATTTCGTTTTTTGCTCTATTTAATGAATGAATTAATATTTGAATAAAACTGTATTAACATCAAGAGTGATTTACTACAAGTTAAAAAAAAATGTATCTGAACATGAATGGATGAATAAAAATTATTTAATTAATGGTTGAAAATGTGAACAAGATAATAGGGAGAGTGTGAACTAATAGAAGGAATTGAAATACATTTTTTTTTCTTTCAATTCCCACCTGGATAATGTAATGACCTAGGTCATACAGGCACCTGAAGGGCAGATTTGTTGGCTTGTTCCTTCAGGGGCACCATATTAGGTGGACCAACGTTGCTCCCACAGTAAGGACAGATAGTACAGAGAAGGAAAGAACATCCATGCCTTGCCCGGGATTAGAACCCAGAACCTTTCTGATGCAAGGGCAGTTCCCTAACCTCTACACAGGTCGGTTGGCGGAAGAAAAAAAATAATAAATAAAAAATATAGGATTCAGAAAATTTTTACTTGACTTTTTCTTTCAGGACCGAGGGGAATATATATTTTTCTCGACAGAAAGAAATATTCGCCTATACTTTCGCCAAAATACAATTCCTTTATCCGAATTTACGATTTTAGGGCATTTAGATAGGTGGCGAATGCTTAGTGCGAGCCCTGATAGATTAAAGATAATGTATTTATATTTATTCAAGATTGTTACTAAGGAAATGCATTTATATTTATATAATTTAGTATTTAATTTTTTTCATGTGGATTTTAGTTTAAATAGTTTAATGAATACATTTAAAATATTAAATATATGATGGATGATTGATTGGATCGAAATACGAAAAAGATTTCCAAAATAATATTACTGGTAAAAAATTTTTTTTTTTAACTCTTGATAACCCTTCTACTTTTCCAGAGAACACCGGGAATTACTGCCTTACTTACCTTTAGAAAGTATATATATATATATATATATATATATATATATATATATATATATATATATATATATATATATATATATATATATATAAAAACCGTGATTGAACAGCCAACCCAATTCTGTGCTTACGACCACTAATGTTCAAGTCCCTGTAATTTTGAACCAATCCAGAAGACAAGGAAACTCCTGAATCAGTACCCTCAGAGGTATGATTTGATATGAGAGCATGGAGAACTTTGTGATTTGACAGATTTAACGTGCATCGGTCACCATTTACTACAAAGGGAATCTTCGTCCGACGGGACCTACAACTACGATTGAACCTACGACCTCTTAGACATGAGTCCAGTGTCCTACCAACTAGGCTATCCCGGCCTCAAGTATATTATTTTAAAGGAAACCATAGTTCATGGTTTAATATACAGGTTGTAAATTACAGCCATTTTCAGTTTCATTAAATCTCAAGATCTAAGGGGCATAGGAAGGTTTATACTTAATCATTTTGAAGAAAATTTTTCATTTGATGTATGTGGTGCTCCCAAATCACGAGCTTTACTATAAAATTTCAGAAACCTTGTCATAAATGAAGTTAAAAAAATGTATAGATTATTAGGGATCACAAAGTAATATTCAAAGATAAGGGAAGCAAACACCGTAATTAAATCTGTTGAATCGCTAGCGTGGAAGGTAGGACAAAAATATCCAAAACCATTTTGATTACCTGCGGAAATCTGGAAGTCTTTCTTACAATCAACTTTAAATTCTTTTGTTTCCTCTGACAATCAAGGTCCAGCAGAATGTTCACAGAAGTGATTCATCGGATTTCAGTAGCAATTTCAATTTTTTCCTCCTCGTTCATAGTTTTTTTTCACTTCATTTTTAACAAGGATTCGAAAAAGTTACATTAAGGGTGGACATTATAGAACATCCTGCACAACTAGACTATAGTTCAAGAGATTGAAAATATATATAAATCACGATAGTACTCATTTTTATTTTTAAATTTCAATAAACATTAGTAAATTTATTTGAATATTTCATTTAGGCAATTTTTATTTTTATTTTGTCCCTGAGATTACGAATTATCGCAAATTTAGCGAATAATATTTTCGGTCTCTATAAATTCGTTAAATCGGGGTATGAAAATTAAGAAATATTTTCCGGGAAATTAAAAATTTTGCCAGAGCCATCAAGCAATTTTCTTTGCCTTACAGGGATGAGATTAGCCAAAAAGCAAAAAAGCTGAATTTCCACGATAGTAAATTTTACGCAAGCGTAACCCTTTAATAATAACAGTTTAAGGTAATAAATAATGTGTTGACATACAATTGTGTACTAATCTATCATTATATAAATGATTACATTGATACTTAACATTTAGTGAAAATAAAAATTACCATCTGAAAAAATAAATCTGGAAATTATATTTTTCCCCAGTTCACATAAGAGACAATTATTACTTGAAAAACTACCTGGTTTAGCAAATTAAAACTACTGAGAATATACATTAATATTTCATTTCTTTTAATAAATACTGTAATGTGATTTATAGCAAATATATCAGTAATAATCAGTAATCTTTTTCCCCAAAAACAAATTAAATTAAATCTCTTTTTAAGTGATTGCTTTTGTTCGCTGTATCTTTTATGTTTTCAACATTTAGTCGTTAGTCCATCTTCAAACATCTTGTGACAAATCCTATTTTTTCTTCTTTGCAAGCACAGAATGTAAGTTTTGAATATATTCCCTTCCAGTTTCTCTGATGTTGTAACATATACTAATAATCGTCCTTAGAAAAATAGTCACCTTTATAGTAACTAATTTAAAAAAAATGTACTTCTTACAAGAATTGTGATAGTTGATCTTAAAATTGCGTGAATATAAATAACAATTATGGATTTTGAAATCACATGAATATGAAACTAGATATATGATTTTGAAAATGAGAAAATACATACAGGGATATAGAATTTTTAAAACGTGTAAATACAAATCACGATTCATAATTTTTAGATCGCGTAAATACGAATCATGATGCGTAATTTTTAGATTGCATAAATAAGAATTATGATGCATAATTTTTAGAATGCGTGAATGCGAATGCGTGAATGCCTTATTTTAAAATCACGTATAAATACGAAAATCAATGTTTGATATTATAAACCGCATGAGCAAATCAAGACATTGAATTTTAAACTTGCGAGAATCGCTACATAGGTTTTTAAAAAGGTGCAAATACGAATCACAATATCGTATTCAAATATTAATTCAATTTTCAAATATTAATTCATTAAATAAATTTAATAATTTTAGTTTTATGTGAGAGAAAAAATTGTAATTATTTAATCAAAAATAACATATTTTAAAGATAACATCAGTGATAATTTCTAACTTATAGCTGTATATGAACAAAAAAATAGTCATCAGCATAATGATAAAAGTTTGGGTTGTCATCAGCATAATATTAGTAAGTTTGCGTTGTCATCAGCATAATATTAATAAGTTTGGGTTGTCGTCAGCATAATATTAATAAGTTTGGGTTGTCATCAGCATAATATTAATAAGTCTGGGTTGTCATCAGCATAAAAATTTTTTTGGGTTGTCATCAGCATAATATTAAAAGTTTGGGTTGTCATCAGCATAATATTAGTAAGTTTGGGTTGTCATCCGCATAAAATTAAGTTTGGGTTGTCATCAGCATATTAATAAGTTTGGGCTGTCATCAGCATAAAATTAATAAGTTTGGGTTGTCATCAGCATAAAATTATTTTTGGGTTGTCATCAGCATAATACTAAAAGTTTGGGTTGACTAAGGGCATTTACTAGGCAATAATTAAAAATAATAATAATAAAACAAAAGCAATTTTTTTATAAGTACGAAGCTGTTGCAAAAATATAATAAAAATGTAGAAACAATCTGTATATAATCAAAGTTAAATTCTGTTCAATCAACACAAGAACATTTTTGAAAATAAAAACACAAACAATTAAAACCCAGCACATTAACTTATATTAATTATAAGGAATATAAAAACCAATAAGACTGTAAAACTTAATTGAGCGATAATTATTTAAAAGAACATAACTTTAAAAAAAATTTAACACAATATCAAACTATCCTAAAAAGTATTTAGCAAACATACAAACAAATCTAATTAAAGTTAATCCATATTAAGTTAAATCTAATACAATAATTAATTAAAAAATAATGTTTTTAAACAACAAGCAAAAAATATATAAAATAAAAGACAAAAACATACTATTTTTAATATTTAATTATAAAATAAACAATAAAATTATCCTAAAAAATAAAACAAAGCTGCAAGAACAAAAAAGAAAGTTGTAACGTAAAGTAAAAATTGCAAAACTTAAATCTAAGTTTATATAATTAATAAGCGAACTAACTAAAAAATTTGGCGTCAAAAAATAGCATACTTTTCAGTTAATTTTGAGGATTCCCCTAAGTTTGCTTGTTTTTGAACATGTTGGTTAAACTATAAGTACACAAATAAAAAAAAGGTTAACTTTGTGCTGTATACACAAGTTTAACACCAGATGAAAAAAGCAAAATTCAGCCTGCTTATGTGGCTTTATATCTGTTCTTTTCATATTATTTTAGTTCATTTTTATACAAATGTAAACTACTTGTATCATACAAGTACTGATGATACAAGTTATCATCAGTATGGATGGTGTTTTCAGTAAAAATGTAAACAACAACAATCTCGAGCTCTTGACCTGCTCTATTTCCGGTTAGAAAGTATACAACCGCTTACTACAGCTTATTACTAGGTGATATTTTCAAGCAGATAATTTTGTTTTGAATGAAAGAAAGAAATTATATAATTTCTGAGCTCAAATTTCCTATACATAAGATATTAATGATATTAAGTAATTCCGGTGAGTTTGAAGCGGAAATTTCATTTTAGTTATTTAGATATATATTCTTAAAAAAGGTGACATGGTTGCTAGATTTTGAAAGAACTCGCCTTTTTCAGCAGTTCTGATTTGGCCTCTCTTTACTTGTTTATTACTGTTTGTTCCTGGAGTAAGCCATGCACCATCATACTTTAGTGTTAGTATATTGTTCGAACAGCGAGATAAAGTTCATTTTACTAATTATCATTCAGATTTAAATTTCGAAGTTGGTATATTGCTAACAAGGTAAGAAGTTTTTTTATAAAGATTATTTTGACAAATGACAATTTGATGATTTGAGAAATGACAATTCTTACGTCTTGAAATGACAAGTCTTCAAATGATGAGTCTTATATGATTTTACATTTAAACATTAATAATAAATTAGTTAACAAATACACATGTACAAGAAATACTACTGAAGATAATTTAAAAACACAATGATCACATTATGAGCTAAATGGCCTCAAAACACATCCAAAACCAGGAAGTTTAGGTAGTCAAAAGCTTCCCTAGAATTGAAAGCACCATCTATTTTCAAACACACTTTGAATAAAGGGTTTTGGGAGACTTTTCTCGTGAGATGAAAATGGCATAATGGTATAACTTTTAAGAAATCAGAAGAAAAAAAAGTTTTTCATTCCAAGGAAATTATTTCACATAAAATGATATAAAAACACTCACTTTAGCATCTTCAGCATGCTGATATTCAACAAAACCAAAACCTCTGTGTTCATTTGCTTTGCCAAGTTTTTTTGGCAATCTCACAATCTTCAGAGTACCAAACTCTCTGAAACAGAAAAACAAACAATGATATTGAAGCATTATAAAGCGATACAAGAGATATCAGGATGCGCAGCCAAAAAATAAGCACCCTTTAAGTACTTTTTAAGGACTCAAAAACTATTTTTTAAGCACTATATACATTAACAGAATACAAAATCATTTTCAAAGACTTTACATGATCATGATAAAATAACTAGTTTCTTACAAAGAACTCTTTTCTTGATTATATTAGCCACCATAAAAAGGATGAGATATTTTTTGTTTTGACTTCAGCGGGTGAATAATGAAGCCTGAAATGGAGAATATCTTGCAAAATGCAGCAGAGTTGCACATGAAAGAATATCATCGAACTCAGCTCAGTAAGACTGGTAAATTTTAATATTTTTTTCACCGTATGTTCAAAAATGATTCTGCTATTGTAAAATTTTGGGCTCAAATTGTATCCCAATTTAAAAACCCTTAAAAATCATTGTCCATTTTTATTTTGAATTTTAAAAAAGTATGCATTTAACGGTACTTACATTGAAAGTTATTTACAATACAAGAATGTTTCGCTCGGGGTCATATAGAAAACAATTTCACAGAGAAAAAACATTTTTCATAAAAAAAAAAATGAAGGTCTGTTAGAATAAATTTAGAGCGATGTTCGAATTTTTAGAATAATGTTCGAATTTCAACTTCTTGTAAAGTTTACCGAGGGAGCGCCTCGTCGTTTAATTTAAAAAAAAAATTTCTCTAAAAAGAAAGCTTGCTAAAACATAACGTAAGTGACCGGTTAGGCTTACTATACCACACTATCTCCCTAGCATATACTACCTAAGCATATATGCAGAATTAACCCGATATTTATCTTTTCTTACTGGGATACAAAAACATTTTAAGAGGAGGAAAGAAGAATCTTAGAACTTGCTTTTTTAAAAGCACTTTGTGAAGCTACTGTTTTTCTTAAAGTTGAATTTGTGCAGGTACCGCTAAATGGTAGTAAAATTGCCCATGACAGACTCCTGGTGTTCGCGGATAGTTAAAAAAGCAAAAAAGAAATAGATCCTACAAAGAATTATTTAAGATTTGCATTTTACACTTACAAGCAAAACATTTAAAGGTGGCAATTTTAGGGATGCGACAAAAATGGGGAAGTTCAAAAATTAGACATGAAACAACAAGTCAGGGTTGCCACTCAAATCTTGAAAAAAAATTCCTTCTGTTTTCCCTGTACATATTATACACAATATATGAAGACGAAACACACAATCACTGTGCTCTTGCGTGACCTATATTAGTAAATTGCTTTAAAAACTTAAAGAAATAAGGAACATCTGAACATACTTAAAACAAATAATGCTACAGTAAATAAAATAGTTTGCTATAGATGAAATATCATCCTTAAATATCCCATAGATTGCGCTTTGAGTGGTCACCACTTTTAAAAGACAAAAGTAAGAAATAAAATTTCCTTTTTTTTCCCTGTTTGTAAGGAAAAACTCAAATTTTCCGGAATTATTTTATTTGACTTTTAAATTCCCTGTATTTTCCAAGTCTTCCCTATTCTCACTGTGGAGCAGCAACCCTGCGAGTATGGATTGAATAGTAAATGTACAAAACAAATTATCTAAACTGAAACTCTTGCATTCACTTTAAAATATTGATAATGATGATGAATTAATAAAGAAAAACAAGATTTTCATCAAAATTTTTAAAAAAAAGTGAAAAAATAAAAAAAGTTAAATGAAATTTTTAAAAATTAAGAATGCAAATAGGCTCCTTAAAAAAATAATATTTACTTAATTATTGAACATTTTTTAAAGACTTTTGAATGAAATATTTTGATCTGTTAAAGAATTTGAGTTACCCACACCTTGCATATAGTATATGTAAACTGAGAAAGCATGCAACCTTACGAACACCTAGTGTCGGAATTGTCTTTTTATTGTCACGAAAATGTTTGTACTAAAAACCTTTTTTCAATAAAGCATAAATACTGCAATTTCAAACCTTTCACCCGAAAAGGATTAAAAATTATTTTTTTAAAAAAGTATTGCCACTTAGGTTCATAATGACGTCTTAGGTGACGTCACACTAGTGATAGGATGAAATTGTATTGTCCATTAAAATTTCCTCAAAAGGTGGATTTTAGTTGAGCATACAAGACGTTGTGAAAAGAAACCTTATAATTACCTAGATCTAAGATTATTTTTACCTTAAGACTAGCTTCATTCAAGGATTTTTTCACACTTGAAAACCCCAAGTCAACCTCGATTTAAGGGTTTTATACGGAAGATTGTTTTTCTCCAGGGTTTTGGATTAGGGTGATGTGTGTAGAATAGAGCAGATTGTCAAGGTTAGCGGGTTTACACGTAAACAACATTACAAATCTTTTTAAGTTCACATTGAAAGGTTTCTGCTGAGTGGAAATAAACCTTATTTTGCTATTTGGGAAGGCTGCTGTTTCATAATCGTTTTTAGAATTATTTTAGAAAACTTAAATATTAGACAGTGCTAATTCAAATTTAGGATTAAAAAAGGTTATCAGAGCTTATTTTTAAGGTTACATGTAAATGATATAAGAAAGGTTACTAAATGGATGAATTTGAGTGGCACATTTCAACATTTTTATCCAATAGATAAACTGATCCTTCATGACATTAAAGCCATGATTACTTTAATTGAACAGTGTAATCATTCTTCAGATACTGCAAATTTTTCTCCCTTTCATTTAAACAGTAATTTATTATAATATGCAGATTTTTATGAATTAATAGTTTTTACAAGACTTTTTTTTTGACAAATAACAATTAAAACAAAAATAATGAACAAATTATTTTGAATTAGCTCATTTAAAATCACAAGTAACAAATTAGCTTAAATAGAAAAAAAAATTCCTACAAAATTATAGTGCTATTAATTTCATAAAAAATTAATAAAGATTTAATGACAGAAACATGCAGGAAAATAATAAATTAAATATCAGTGACTTAAGAAATATGAAAAATAAAGCATACTTGAATAAAGCTCTAACTTCTCCAACAGATGCTTGAAATGGAACATTTCTCACAAGAATTTTAGAAGATGTTTGTTCCTTCACTTCATACTTTTTACGTTTTACAGCTTGAGTAGATCTAAAAAAACAGAACATATTTGTGAAACAAATCATATAATATTACTTATGACAATTTTAACTCTTATCAATAGTTTAACCCCTTGCCAATGTCGCCCGAATCCAGTTCGAGCAACTACTATGTGCAGTATTTGTAATGGCGTAACTGATTTAGGGCAGGAGAAAAATTTACTTTTCTATTTTGTGAAGCCCGGTATGTTTGTTTCTACTTTAGGATACTTAATTCACTATTTTCCAAATAGATGGCATTAGTGATCCTAGTTTTTCACCAATTACAACTTCAGTCAAGAGAAGGAAAATGTGGGTGTTGTCAGGTGTTGCCATACTTTAAAAGATATGTAAAATTTATGTATTGTTGTATTTTTATATTATATTATACCAGTTACATTACATTTAGCTTAAAAATCTAATTGAATAAGTTGTGTGTGTAATCTATTACTTTTTTATGCGTATGTAAAAATTATAAATACAGTAGTTATTGCATTAAAATTTTATTTTTGTAATAAAAATCATTTTCTAACTTTTATAATAATATAAAGAACAAAATTAAACAGTCAAAAAAAATTTCCATTTTTCTGAAATATATACTGTTAAGGGGTTAAGAAAACATCACATAGATAGAAAAAATATAGTAGCTTTAAAGAAAGAATATAAATTTCAGGACAACTGTGGCATAATGTACTAAATATTTTACATATAGGGAATTTTAGGGATTTTCGTTAACATCGAAATACAAAAACTTTATTACACTAACTCACAATAAATAGTCCATAATATTTTCTATTTATGATTGACATTAAATGAACTTGATATTGTAATGTTTTTTACTATATTAACTGAAAATTTTGAAGAATAATAAAGATGTAATTTAGGGATGGTTAAAAGATCTTTTAATTGATTTAAAAAGCGAATTCTGAATAAAAGTAAACTAAAAATTTTAGAACATAAATAAATAAATAAAAAATTAAAAGAGAAAAAAAAACTTTAAACTGATTACTATAAATGAGACACACTTCATTATGTATGAGTAATACCTATTAAAATATTCAATCAAGCAATAAATTGTGTAAAAATTCTGTCTCAAAAGGAATTTTTTTTAGGAAACCTTCACAATTTTAGGGAATTTTTTAAAATTAAAAAAAAAAAAAGAAAAAAAAAGAAGAAGAATTTTTATTAAAAAAGTAGACCAGGAGAAACAGGCAAAATCCAATAGTCTACTGGTAAATCCAGTAAAGTTGGAAGCTAAGCAACAGTATAATTAATACTTTAGTTTTTCATAAGTTTTTATTAATAATTGTGATCTTTTTAAGAGCTTCGGTAGATATTAAGTTCAAAAGCAGGAGAATCTCTGACACTTTCGTTTATTTCAAATCAGGGCTTGAAAAATCTCAAGTTTTTACATGATTACAAAATACTGGCTAAATAAAATTTTGAATCTTTTTTCAAATGCAGGTTAACAGAAAACACATGAATATCCTTATTAATAGTCTGCAATATGCTGTACTTATTAATAGGGCCCAGTGGCAGATAAATGTAAATGTTTTGGACCCCTATAACACGTCATACTGTTTAGAATAGAGTTTTGAAAAATTAACATACATGAAATTAAACATTCTTAAGATACATATAATTTAAAAAAAATTGAGATAGTAACCATTTGTAATCCTCAACACGTAAGATTTAAATAATTTTCAAAATCATAAGAGCTATTCAAAATAATTATATTTATAAAGGATGAAACTAGGCAAAATATAAAATTTTAATGAACTATTCAAAACTAACTTTGAGAACTTTTATTGTCTCTTTAGCATTGCTGAAGCATTTTTAGAGACATGAGCTAACCTAAAACTTTCTCACATTATTTTTCAGGAACACAATGATATGTAAACATTAAAAAATTACACATCTATATATTAATAGGCTAGCAATATTTTGTCTCGCTAAAAACTCCCAAACTACGCAACAGAATTAAACAAATAAGGTGTCGTTTTAAAGATATTGTTATGTAGATGTGCAATAAGGTCTTAAATTATGAAAATTTCCTTTAATTAATTAATAAAACTAATAATTTAGTTTCAACCAATGAGAATTCAGCAAATCATTTTTCGGGTGGTTCGCATAAGCATTGTTTCCGTAAGCATCGTTTGATTTAAAGCATTTCTGAATTAATAGATTGATAAACAAAAATAAGAGTGGATAAAAAAAAAAAAAAAACGGAACTGAATTTCTTAAAAAAAGAATTCAATATCTTTAGTTCCTTTGATAAATTTTTAGTTTAATGATAAATTTTTTGTTTCGTTACAATAGAATGGCAATGGCATCGTGCGAATATTCAAACCAAAACAAACGTGCGAATATTCAAACCAAAACAAACTTTCTACAAACAATTATCTTGATTTGAGATTTAAAACGATATCTTAGTTATTTAGTTCTATTTTTATTTATTTAGTGCCTGCTGCCTAAATAAAATGCCTGCTATCAGGCGTCGAAATATCTCTGGCAGACGTCAGAGAAATGAATGGCGGAATTCTAAACGGGAAAGCATTTCTTATTGAGATATATTCTCTGCTACAGCTCCAAATTTCTCAGCTACATGAAGAAAAGATAATCAAATTGTGAAGGGAGCAGAGAAGTGCATAAATTTCATTAAGTAATTGATTTCAATATCTGGCATTTTTATTTTAAAATTTAAATTTGTTAAAATGTTTTTATAAGATTGCGAAGCAATATGCAATGGAACTGCGAAGCAGTTCTGGGGGTTGGCGAGCGTAGCGAGCAGGGGGCGGAGCCCCCTAGTTTATGTTTATTTGAAGTAAGGCAGATCTACTTTAACTATTAAACTCAAAATTAAAAATCTGTGTAAAAATTTCCTTTTGTCAAATTAGAAGTATTTATATAAATAATAAAAAAAAAATACTATAATTTAAAGATTTAAAAAAAAATTCATTTAGTTTACTTATAAGGCTTAAATCATACAACTCTGTATTAAACTAATGTACTTAAAATCATGAGACATTAAATAATTTTCTCTCCCTTCAATACTTATCTAATTTATTGATACTGAACTTACATAATATATTCAATGCATTATAAAAATGATTACACATTCATTATTCAGTTGAATAAATTCTTGTCGTTTTTGAACAATTATTTGTGCTGATTTCCGCAGTTTTTTTTTTTAAATCCTGATATTTTTAATAAAGTATTATTATGGGAATTGAGTCCTACCTACAATGTTATTTAACTTTTTATCAGACATATTTTGAAGTACAGCAAATGCATAATCAGATTCTTTTATTTATTTTTTATTTTAAAAAAAAAAAAGGAATATTAGGACAAATTAGGACAGAATATTTTTTATCAGGAAAATCAGGACAACTACAAACCCTGAACTACACTATACAGGGTGGGGTAAAAATGGCTGATAATTTGAAAATACAATTGAAAGAGCAATGGAAGAAGATAGAAATATTTGATTTGCTATATTTTGCCAAGGAATAAGTTTGTGAACAGATGGTGTTGTTGACAGAGAAAAGCTATTTAAGAATGTTCTCAAAGGAATATGAAGACAAAATTAACAGATATAATAAATTTGTTTACATATTAATAAAAAATATAGAATATCAAAACTAGAAATAATTAAATTATATTCTTATATGTATATTGGCATGGGAATAAAATAAAAATTAAATAATTTTCAACATTGAAAAATAAATACTGCAATTAAACATTGTTTTGCGACATTAAAAGCAAACACTTACGTAATTGAGCGATTCGCAAATTTCAACTCCAGGGGATGTCCATCAAGAATAGACTGTTGAAGGTTTTGTAAGGCAAAAACAGCTGACTCTTTCTTTAAGAACTGGACAAATCCAAACCCCATGGAAAATAATTTACCTGAAAGTAATAACTTAATAATTAGAAATTTCGTGGGAAATACATCATTAAATACTGACATGCGCTTAAGATTTTTTTTTTTTTTTTTTAAAGAAGAAAAACTGGTCTACTAAGGTACAACATGGTGTACTTGGTCGGCACTTTTTTTAATTTTTTTTCTTCTTTCTTTTAAAGTTGTTATTTGATTGAATTTGAATACAAACTAAGTTTTTAAGTTGTAGTGACTTGAACTTTGGTGCTCATCCAGTAGGTTGATTTGATTTTATTTCATAACAGTCGTTGAACAGCCGACCTAATTTTTGAGTTTACCATTATTAATGTTCAACTCCGTAACCTTGTAATTTTGAACTAATCTAGAAGACAAGGAAACTCTCGGATCAGTACCCCCAGAGGTAAGATTTGTTATGGGAACATGGAGGACTTTGTGACTCGACAGATTTAACGCGGATCAGTCACTATTTACTACACGAGGAGCCTTCGGCCGGCGGAGATCGAAAACGTGATCTCTTGTAAGCGGATCCAGTGCCCTAACAACCAAGATACCCCGGCTCTCCAGTAGGTTGATTGAAAGGAGTAACATTTCATTTGTACGGAGGAGTGATTTATCGAACTGAACTGATACTTCCTAGTTTTCTTTGAATGGCAGTCAACGCACATCAGGATCCTGAGGAAGTGCACATGATTGAGAAATGCTTCGACGCGTATTTAAGTGTTACACGGACTATGTAATTGGATCTCTTCCTGTTTGCAGATATAGTGTATGCTGTGGCACTGATTTCATGGAAATTATGTTTTTAGAATTTTGCTTAGGTTTGTTTACATTTGTTAAATAAATTCATTTATCTTTGTTACTTTCTGGTGCCTTTTTAAAACCCTTTAATGCTATATTTTGGAGTCTAATGCAAAAGTAGACACTGAAAGTCTGAAGCGATATAGTTGTCTCTAGAGGTCTATAAAGTCTGAAGAACCCATGCAGAGTCCACAATCTCAACTGCATAACCTACTATAAATCAAATTAATCCTGAACATAATACGAAAACATTTAGAAAATCAAAATTATGACATAATGTGAGTATTAAAGCTCACAGGGTGCTAACCAATGGAAAAATTAGTGTGTGTGGGGGGGGGGGGAAGGGACACTTCTCTGGCTCAGCTTTAGAGATTGTGACAGGTATAATCAAACTTTTTGATTTGATTATCATCATCAATGGCTCGACAGCCCAGGGTGGGCCTTAAGCCTTTTCAAGAAGTTTTTTCCAGGCCAACCTTTCTTTTTTTTGCTAGTGTTTTCTAATTTTTAGTTTTTAAGACCAAAAGGTCTTTCTCTAGGCCATTTATCCATCTCAAATTCAGTCTGCCTCTTTTTCTTTAATATTATAGATTGATTATAGATAAGATCAATTTAGTAAAATGTGGTGAGCATTAATTAAATTTTGATGTTAGAATTATCGAAAATTAAAACTTTTGCTTGGATGTATTAATTCTTCAACATAGAAATATTGATTTCTCACAATCTATCACAATAAGCAAACTAATTTTAATCATTTTTATATAAATCAATATTATTGCAACTGAAATAAAATTTGACAACACTTTGATATTCATTAATGTCAATATTTGGTTGATACTTGCAGATCTAGGAATTCAGAAACTAGTTATACTTATTTTCATTATTTCTGGCTGCCAGCATGTGTTTTGTAAAAACAGCATAGCCACAGAAAAAAATGAACAAAATAATTGCTTTTAGTAGCCTAAGGCATGAAAATAGTAGCTAAAAATTGTATTAGTATATTTGCAGAAAATTAAATACCTTTAAGTACTAGAATTCATTCAAAAAATTACTTTTTCATTTAAAAAAAATATACTTTCTCTAAAATTTTTTCCCCTTTATCAATAATTGAGTTAGCATATATATTTATATATATATATTGCAATCGAGAAACGAAATAGATGTACAATGAAATCTGTGCATATTGAATGAATTAAAAAGTGATTACTCAAATTTGCAATTAAAATTTTTTTATTTTTTAAGGAAAAAAAAATTCAGTGCGTTCAGAAGCTTCTGCAGGCCGCAGGTTTTCAACCCAATTTATGCTAAAAAACACTTTGTTAGGACTACAGCCTCCCAATAGTCTCCTTTTTCCTGAAACTAGTTGTTTTTTTAACCTTTACAACCAAAAAAAAAGTTGCCATAGTCGCCTCATGCCAAAAATAGTTGCAAATAATTGCATTTTAGTTGCCAGAGACAACTCTTTAAATGACAGACTCATTTTGATTCACATGATCTATACTTGCATTTATTTAACACTTAATAGAATATTACTAATTTAAAATAAAAGAGGAAAGTTTCTCTCAAAATTATGAGAAAAGACAACAACAACAACAAAAAAAATTAAAATGAAAAATCTTAAAAAATGCTATTAACAATATATTATAGACGTGTAACTATTTTCTACATAGTTCAATGTATTTCAGAATTGCAGCAAATTCTGCAGTAAGAAAAAGATTAAGAAATAATGTTCCATACTAACCAGTTTTTGGATCTTTTTTAGTTGAAATAGTTGCAGAATAAATTGGACCACACTGCTTAAAATGCTAAATGAAAGTATAAAAAAATATTAAAACACATAAAATAGTTAAAGTCATTTTAGTACAAACTCGTAAGATTCTAGATGACACAGCACTAAACAATTAGCATTTGCAATTTCATTCAGGACATGATAAAATAATCATCTACATTCAAGCTCTATGGCAAAATTGCCCATGAGCAATGGTGCAACTCCGATGGCCAGAGACAAGCTGAAGAGCAGAATTGAATTGTGACTATCCCATTGTACTAAACAGAAACAGTTTGAGAAAAATCATTGTTCTTCTCACAGGACACTGCACCCCCAGGAGACACCTATACATAATGGGTATTGAACCTCTTTGTCCTCTTGAAAAAGAGACTTAACAATATATACTTTGTGATTGGGAGGTTTATTCTGTTCTAAGATTTAAGTGTTTAGGGTGACATTACATTAAGACCTGAGAAAGGCAAGAGGTTCCTGTCAGGTGTTTGTTGAACTTCAATTTAGCCACAAGGCTTTCTTGTTAATCATTATTTAGGGTTTGGGTACAATAGACCTCTGGTCCCCTGCGGCAGAATTTTTTCCAGCCTTCTGTGACAATTCTCTCGAGTACTAATACCTTGCTGAGAGACATTTTAAATAGTAGCAAATATATATGTTACTAATTCAAAGTAACAGAAGCACTTTTTATTTACAAAAAAGCCTTCGTGTATAGAATAAAACAGTAAATATATTTCTTTATTATAAACGTAAGAATTCATTTTTTAAAACTCTAAATATAAAAGAATATATATTATAATATTATCGGCGATATTCTCCTGTTCTAACAAAAATATTTGTATAGTTAACCTTCCTTAAATTTTTTGCTATTTGGAAATTTCTTTCTATAATATCAATCTGTAATTCCAGCTGGAGCCAATAATTGCGGAATTTTTTTTATTCTCAAAAGTGGGTGAAAAAAATCCCGAGCGTTTTTTTCCACCTCCGATATGCGAGAAAGGCATTTTCGTAATATAATTCTGCAGAAACAGAAAATAAAAGTTCTGTAGGAAAAAAAATATTTCGAAAAATTCTGCAGATAAAAAACCTCCCAAACTTCTTTGCTTCCCAAATAAAAAATTGCAGGAACTCTGCAATGTTCTGCGACAATGTTGCCACGATTCTGACACGAGGCTCTGGTCAATGTAAGCTGCTCTTTGGAGCTGCCCAACCTCTAAGTCTAAATTGATTTTCTGGTAATAAATATATTTCAATCAAACATATTTAAATACTTAAAACTTATTAAATATGTAGGTACCTTTTCTAGATTTTCTTGTGTTGTAGAAAAGTTTATGTTTTTCACATAAATGGTTGTACCTTCCGAAAGAGGAATATCAGTAAAATCCTCAGTGGAATCAGCAGATTCTTTTTTCTCCTGAAAATATGCAAAAGAGGTTTCTCTCAACATTGAAAAGGAAAGAAAAACAGAAACGATAAGTCAAAATTTGTGGTGGCAGCGATCGTTTTAAATTAATTAGTAGTGGATTCGTACGGATAGCCTCATTGTAGTTTTAAGCATATTTTTGGTTACTACAGGCTGCTTAATTTGGATGTAATATAGTAATAATCTCAGAGAAATGAATAAAATCTTTTAAGAAAAAATTGATTTATTAAGTAAATATTGGTAAATTAAAAATGGCCATATTTGAAATATAAAAATAAAGAAAAACCCCTTAAAAGAATCAAGAAAAATCATTCTGATAAGATTGATATTAAACGGTTGGAGCTGGGAGGCCTTCAGACACCTCTAGTCGCAAAAAATTGGAAATTGAAAGTGAATGAATTGTTCCTAACCGACAGTTAGGAGCATGGGAAGAGATCTATGGTTGGGGATTTATCAAAAGATAACATAGCCAAAAATAAAGCCAACATCCCATTTGAAAATACTTTGGTGATCGCAGAACTCCAAAAAGACTGTTAGAATTAGTATAACCATATAACTGAAACTTATTTGTGGTAAGAAATAAAGAATAAAAAGTTATAAATAGACACAAACATTTCTTTCAATTTCAGGCAATCATTCTTACTGACTTCAAGAAGGTAATATCAATCAGTTAATCACCCTCCCTAAGTGTAGAAAGTTCTCACTCTTTTGCTATTGATTCACTCCCCTAAATGCCTAATCAGTTTTACATGTTTAACTAGAGGCTTCAGTAAAGTAAAAAAATCCGTTAAATAAATTTAAAAAAATTAATTAAAAAATGAAAACAAAAATTCTAATTTAAAGCAATTTCCTTAAAAATCAAAACAAAATGAGAAATTTTCGGATTTTAGAAAAAAAGAGGAAATTTTCACGGAAATCATTGTGGTAATTTGCGCCGCGACAGATCGGCAGCCCTAATCATAATTTATCACAGGTTATTCACTTACAACATCTTCTTTCTTGATGAGAGGAGGATCTTTCAGACTATTGATGGGTGCCCATTCCAGAAACAAAGGAAGATAATGGAACTGAAAAAGAATTTCATGATCAACATAAAACTAATACAATCAAACCAAAGAACTTTAAATCTTTTTCTTTTATTTATAATTTGGAAATTTTTTTTTTAATAGATAAATGTAAATGTGCTAGAGTTAAATATTTTATGAAAAATAAAACATGTTTTTTAAAAAAAAAAAAATAATAGTGAAGTTTTGGAGCATTGAATTTCGAATATTCTTTATATTTAAGAAAAAAGATTCTTAGAAAGCTTTGTAGGATATTATAGATTTTTTAACATAGAACAATTTCTGCTTACATTAAATTAACGTAAGAATAAATTTAATGTATGAATTTAAATTTTTACGAATAAATACCTTTTTAAAATTTAATTTCCTACAGTGATTACTACACTCTTTTCAAAGGGGATATAATGAAGGAGTTGGCACTTAAAAACAATCTGTACTCCAGTGCATAAAACAAATTTGATACTGACTACCTCGAGTATCATAAAAGAAAACAAAACAGAACTCTGCACAGAAAAGTGTCACAATTTGAAAGAAAAAAAAAAAAAGATTGCAAAACTACTGTAGCAGCACTTCTTGCAGCTTGCAGTGTTGCACGTTTTTTCCTCTCCTTCCTTCCCTTTTTTTTCTTTTAATGTAGTGTAGCGAGTAATGCGATAAAAAAATAGTAGTTTGTCGCCATTGGTGGTAACTAATTTTAATAATAGGAATGGCAAAGAAGATATTTTCTCCATAATTTTTTATGAACTTTACTCCTTAGAAGAAATTAAAGAGCATTAAACATTTAACAAAATCAAAAATATTTAATAGATTGCGATAAAATAGATAGTGGTAAAATAAATTGTAAAAACGTTGTATAGAACAATGTGAAAAAGCACACTTTTGCATAATACGTGGCGAAAATTGACATGGTAAAGAAAAAAATTTCATTTTGGAAAAGGGAAAATTAAGCACTTTTTAAAAACACACCATGAAATAAACACCTTTAAGGGCTTTTAAAAAACCAAAATCAAAAATAAGCACCATTAAGCATTTTTAAAAAATGCAACACACCCTGGAAAAATGTAGTTTATCTGACTAAGGAGAGAAAAATATAAGAAAAATGCAATTTACTTTTCTGTAAGCTAATTTAGTGAATGCGGTCTTCGCTTCTGAAGGGTTTTCAAACTCTACGAGTGCCACCATTCCTCCTGTTGGTGGCAACAGCACCCTCTTAATGGATCCGTGACTGGAGAACAACTCATGCAGTTCAGCCGCAGTGGTTTTTGCTGGCAGGTGCTTGACAACTATCACTGTTTTACTTCGTTGAGCAGTAGGCTGGCTGAAAGCATCCAATTGTACCCCATTTTCGACGAGGAAAGTCCTCGTTTTCTCGACTATTTCAGTTTCAGCTAAAGCCATTTGAACAGCAACACTCTTCTTATTTTTAGAATCCTACAGAAATAAAGTAAATTAGAGGTAATTGAACGAGAATTAATCTACTTGCCTGATAATCAAATTAATAAAAGCTAGATGTGGTCTAGCTTTATACCTGCTAACGTTGGAGAAATAAAATAACGGATATTTCACTAGCGAAATTTTTTAGGCTACGAGTAAAGTTTTGATGCATCATACATAATCATTAGAGAAATTCGAAATTGGAGAAAATATAAGCACTTTCATAGAGAGAAATAAAATCTATGTATATAAATCTTTATCCCAAGAAGATTTTTTTAAAACCATTTTTTAAAACCATTATCAACTATTAACACTCAACATACTGCAGTACTCTCAATAGCACCATCTGTTGAGGAATAAGAGAAGCATTTTTGACATCAGCAGATATTTTATCTGCCCATTTTTTTAAAAATTGCTACGGAGAAATTTGAGCACACAGATTGTTACTAATTTTGCAGTATCAAAGTTTAATTTTTTTCATTCTTCCACAATTCATAAATTAATCTTCATGGCTTCACTTTTGTGTCTGCAGATGATTAATGATTATGCATGATGAGTGATTAATCAAGTTACTCTATGGTACTAAATTCAACATTTAATAGGATTGATACATAATAATAATAGGATTGGAATAATAATAAATAGGAACTGAACATAACAGGATTGATTTTTATAGAAAATCAAACGGAATAATATGCTCTTATTTTTCAGAATGGCAGTAGAAAGTTTTAATTAGAACTTACTGACGAAATTAAAAAGAGAATTCATACATGGGGATATACCTAATAAATTAAAATGTTCAATATTTAATAGCATCACAAAAGAATTTTGATTTTAAACGGATGATTAGCCGAAAAAAAAATAATTAAAGGACTATTTCATTATTATTATTCGAATTATTGCAATATAACCCTTTATAAGACAAGATAAATTGATATTGAAATAACAAATTTAAAACTTACTAGCAACTAATACAGCAGATGATAATTAATGAAAAAAGCAATATTATATAAAATTAGGCACTTAAGTATAGGATAATTATTAGTTTAAATGGGAAATGCAGTGTGTTTTAATGTAATATTATTTTCATACAGTCAAACCTCGCTATAGTGAACTCCCGGATATAGTGAAAAAAAAAACGTTTACTCTCCTGCCTTGCTATGTACATATAATATTTTATGTGGATATAGTGAACCAAAAAAAGAGAGAGGAATTTAGATATTAGAATTTTTTTACTGTCTTTGGCTGATTTTTTTTTCTTCATTTTCTGGTAATTTTGAAATTTCTATAATACATATACCGATTTTTAAAACCATCTATAGAGTAGATTGTAGCAGTAAGCATTTTTTCTTGTTTGCTTCCTTTATCTCAATTTCCCATCCCTAAATTTTTTGTACCCAAGACGAAGAGTAATAAAAAATAAAATTTAACACATTTTTTGTTACTACATACTGTTTTTTAGTTATTTTTGTATTTCATTTTATCCGTGTTTATTAGTCATTTATTTAAATAATGTGTAATAAAAAGGAGGAGTTCAGAAACATTAGTCAAAATTGTTTACGGCATGGATATTGTGAACTCCCGGTTATAGTGAACCGAAATTTCGATTCCTTGAAGGTTCATTATAGCGGGGTTTGATTGTATATGATATCAGTGAAAAGAAAGCAATTCTAATGATTACAAGCCCCAAAGCAGAATTGTGGTGACACGGCGAAAATGCTGCAGAATGATACCAAGGTCTTACAGAAAGCTTTTTCCTATGGAAAGTAAAATGTTTTGGTTTTCTTTTCTGCAGAAATTCTCCTAAGATTTTCTTTTTTCTTCAGAATTATGTTCAAAAGATGCCTTTCACGAGCAAAGGAGTGGAAAAAATGCTTCTGATTTTTCTATTTTCATTTGAGAGCAATGAAAAATAATGAATTATGAAGTAAAAAACTTTATTTTATTTTCTGCAGAAATGTTCTATTTTTTTATACAGTAATTATTATTGATTTCCACATAGTTTTTAAAATCTTATATTTTTAATACAGCATTATTTATTACAGGAACTGAATCTCAAAACGAAAACACGCATTTAGCAACCATTTTTTCCTTAGTGTGATTTTGCTTTTCATCTTTTTTCGGTAATTACAGCTACCAATTTCAAGATTTTTTTTTTAATGAGATGAGGATATAAAAACTGGGGAAAAGGGATTAATTAGAGTATTTTCTCCTGCAAAATACGAGAACATCGCCGATAATATTAAAAAAAAAAATATTTTACATAGTCAATTGAAAAAAATTATTTCATTTTAAAAAAAAAGTTTATTTTTTAAGTTAACGCTTCTGTTATTAAAATTTGTTATAATCTGTTGTTAAAGTACGTGTTATTGAAAGAATTTCTGTTATTAAACGTATCTAGCAGATAGATATTAGTACTGGAGAGGTATGTCACAGAAAGTTCGAAAAAAACTCTGCCATAGGGATTACAAGAGAGACATTGTGGTGTTATATTAAGATATAAAGTTTTTTTTCTAATATACAAATAGAAATGAAATATTTTAAATGCTTTTATTTTCATCAATTAATTTCATTAGCACTCATTGCAATTTATATACATAGATTTATTTTGCATTTCAAAAGCATTACTTCATTATACCTGAAATTAATATTAAAAATAAATGTAATTTTCAAAGATAAGACAAATGGATAAAATATTAACATTTACATGTGTTGATTTCAACAATGCTTTAAATGAAAATGGGAAAGATTCCAATTTTCACACTTACATTTGAAGAGATCCCAACACTCATTTAACAAATTAAGTGTAAAAAAAAAAGTAATATTTTAGTAACTTACCCCTGAGAGTAATTGCGACTTTTCAATTTTGTATTTTTCTGCAATGGCATCAGCTACAGCATTCATTCCAAGGAACAATATATTCCAATTATGAGAACTAAAAAGAATTCATTCTTAATAATTCATTCTAATTCCAAATTTATCAATAGAGAAATGATTTCAACAGATTTTTTAAATTGTACATTTTTCAAGTCACTATCAAACTATCGTAACAGTCGCTATCGTATACAGTCGAACCTCGATGACGTGAAATTGGCAGGACTATCTTAATTATTTTATGTTAACCAAATTTTGTTTTATCCGATACAACATGAAAATAATTATTTTTTTTTTCTATTAATACACGTTATGTACTACATTAATGTATGTAAACGATTCTATTATGAAGTAAACAAATTAAAATAAGCTTTGAAGTTATAACTACTTTTTTAAACTATTTTATTTTTTAACTATTTTATTTTAACTATATTATTTGCCCCCTGTAGTGTGTCTACAACTCTAAAATTCCAATTCAATTCACTAGTATATAAGATACGTTAACTCGATTCTATGTAGGGGCACCTTTTCATAGATGAAAGTTGATATTGTTTATAACTCCTCTCCACACATTGGTGACCTTCGGATGTGATGTGAACATGCCTAATTTGACAGAAACTCCCACTGCGAATTGAACATGCCAACTTTGATGGATAGTCCACATTGGAAAGTTGACATGCTACTCAGTCTATACACTCGACTGCTAATGGCAACGCAAGAGCGACCTGGACAGTGAACTTAATACAGCTCACCCAGCTTCTCAGAAAATAGCAATGAATCTGCGAGTGTTATTTGTTCATCGAATTCAATGACAGCTATAATTCTGGTGGGGGAGTACTGTAGTGTGTCTACCACTATAAAAATACAATTCAAATTCAGTAGTAGACACGCTAGATCGGTCATAAGGCACGTTAACTCGATTCTATGGTGGGGTATTTTTTCATAGATGAAGGTTGACATTGTCTATACGACTCTCCCCACATGCACATCCATTGGAACTTCTAACAAAGAAAGAAAATAGAAATAGCATTCCTCAAAATGAATGATTAGGAATTAATTCACCATTCATTACAATAATACAATAGTGAATTTGATAAAAATAATAAAAAAAATTTTTTTTAGCAGAATGTCAACAAATTGAATGATGTAGAAACTGCAAAAACTATTGATTTTCAACAGTCTATAAAACCATACGTGACTGCTAAAGCGTGAAAAAATAAATTGTAACGTTTATGCTTAAAGGTAATAAAATATTATGCTCATAAAAATTTTAACTATCTGTAATAAATATTAATTTTAGAATATTTAGGCGATATTCTCATTCATTAAACTAACAGCTTTCTTTTTTTTAAAACTCTGAATACGTTGTTATTTATCTTTGTTCACAGGTTTCCCAAATAAAAGTTTAGGATTAATATAAATTTTACAGTTCTTTGATAGAAATATTGTAATTTAAAATATAAACAAGCTATTCACTACAGTGTTATGAATACACCAAAGAAACAATTCAAGGATATTACGTAAATAAAAAAAAGAAAGATTCTTTTTTGAAAATTGAGTTAAGGAGGTTGTTTTCAGTATTGCCCGAAGCGTGACAATGTCATAAAACGGCACTGATAACACAATAAGTATTTTTTTAATGAAATAAATGATTAAAAGAAAAATACTATTGTACCAAGGTTTTTTTTAAAAAAAACCTACCTTCCACTTTCTTTTTTTCTTTCAGCTTCTTTCTTTTTTTTAAAATTAGTATCTGCAAAAAAAAAAAAAAATTATATGTTACAGAGATAATTTCTTAAAATTGAATCATTAATCAATTAATTCAAAAAATACATGTAGTATTTTTAATATTTACTTTTGATATACAGTATACGATATTGCAAACCTAGAAACATGAAGCTCTGGATTATATAGAATTTGAATTTATCTAATTTATTTTTGAAATACAGTATAAGACATTGTAAACCTAGAAACATGAGGCTTTGGATTATAAAGAACTTGAATTTATCTATATTATTTTTGAAATGCAGTACAAGATATCGCAAACCTAAAAACAACAGGGTTTCCACAGAAAAAATGAACAAAATAGTTGATTTTAGTAGTCTAAAGCATGAAAATAGTTGCCGAAAACTATGAAAAAAGTTGCCTAAATAAGAACAAAAATTTCATCAATAATATAACTAAAATTTTATTAAATTACTAAATTGTTATAATTGCATGATCCATTTGGTGAAGTGGGTGGGTGGCAAATATGACAATATTTATATAAACGTTAGTGTTCCAGCACTAAATTTTTGTATAAAAAAAAAGTATATTTTCAGAAAATAAAATACTTTTAATTACTAGAATTCATTCAAGAAAAAAACTTTTTCATTAAAAAAAAAAAAAAAAAAAACTTTTCCTAAATTTTATTACCCATTATCTACAATTGATTTAGCATATACAGTCAATTCGCTATAACTCGAAGTACGATAACTCGAATATTACTATAACTCGATTTTTTTATGAGGTCCCGACCCTTTTATCTTCAATTTCATGCTAATTATTTTCGATTACTCGAATTTTACTCCCTTTAACTCAATTTTTTTTTGGATCTTTTAAAGCAAGAAAAAAAACCTAGGAGCTGATATCTTGCCTCTTCTTTTGCAACACACACACAATGTCTTTCGCACTCTTCATGGAGAAGCTAAAGCTGTCCCTCTTGAAGTATGTGAACAGTGGTTAAATGAGACGTTACCAAATTTACTTCAAGGATACAGTTAAAATGATGTTTTAAATATTGATGAAATGGGTTCATTTTTTAAATGTCTTCCAAATAAGACTATGATGTTTAAGGATGAAAACTGCTCAGGGGGTAAAATGAGCAAGGAACGTTTGACTGTCCTAGTTGGAGGAAATGCGCCTGGGACTAGGAAATTGCCCTTACTTGTTATCGGAAAATACCGAAATCCCCTATGTTTCAAGAATGTAAAAACGTATCCTTTAGATTACAAGTCTAACAAAAAGTTTTGGATTACATCAGTTTTATTTGAAGACTATGTAAGAAAATTGGATCTGAAATTCTTCGCTAAAAAGAGAAAAGTGATACTCTTTATGGATAATTGCACAGCGCATAGTGATCTACCTAATTTGAAAGCAGTAAACTTGCAGTTTCTTCTCCCACCAAACACAACAGCAAAGTTGCAGCCGATGGACCAGGGTATCATAAAGTGCTTCAAACAGTCATCTCGTAAATGCCTTGTCAGAAAAATGATCTTAAATATTGTAAGCATTTAGAAAGTTCGTAATTAATAAGCATTAATTAAATAATCCGACAATATTTTGAAAGTCCGAAACCGAAACTAACGGTAAGTCGAACTTCCGATATGTCAAAGTTTTTCGTCAGTCTGATCAGATTCGAGTTATCGCGAATTCACTGTGTATATATATATATATATGCATACATACATATATTGTGAAAAGTGATTACTCAAACTTAAAATTCACGCTTCGTAATATCGTATTAAAAATATATTTTTTTTTAAAAACATGCAGAATTTGGTAGCATTAACTATTAAAAAGGATATCGAGAAACAGAATAGATTCACAAATTGAGTGCATTAAAAAGTGATGACTTAAATTTGCAATTCAAAATATTTTTTCTTATTTTTTGAGAAAAAAAATACTCATTGTGTCAGGGCTGTAGGTTGTCAAACCAATTTACGCTAAAAAACATAGCTAAGAGTACAGAAAAGTCTCCCAGTAGTTTCCTTTTCTTAAAAATAGTTGCTTTCTTTTTAGCCTTTTCAGGCAAAGAAAGTTGCCATAGTTGACTCAGGCCAAAAATAGTCACATTTTAGTCACCTGTGGCAACCCTGGGCTTTGGACTATATAGAGTTTGAATTTATCTAATTTATTATTAAAATGCAGAATAAGATATTGTAAACCTAGAAACATGAGACTCTGGATTATATAGAATTTGTTGCATAGCCTTCACATATCATTCCATTCAACTACTAAACATGGCAATATATATCTGGAGCAGCTCAATATTAATGTTTTAAAATAATTTTTAAATAAGAATACTTTAAATTAAATTGTAAAGTTAATGCAGAGAATTGTTGCTTTTAGAATTTTATTATCTTCTACTGAATTTTCATTAATAATCACAAGATGAAATACACATTAAATAAAATAATTTACAAACCATTTTCATTGGATTCAAATTCTTTTTTCGCTCTAGCGGGTATTAAGTGAAGGAGTCGACCCTGAAAATTTTAATAGACATATCAGATAATGAAACAAAATACAATAAATTAGGAATTCAAAACCAGTTTTCGATAGTGAGCAACTATATAATAATATGTTGTGGGCTAAATTAAACAACAAAGCTGTATTTGTAAAAATATATAGGTTTTATTGAAAAGAAAGTAATATAAAAAAAAATTAAAATCAATTCCTACTTTTAACAAATAAAAATTTTATTTTAGTTACCGTATATTCTGGCGTATAACGTGCACTTTTAACACAAAAAATAACATTGGAATTTACGGGTGTGTGGTATACGCCGAATATAAAAAATTATAGATTAAAAAAATTTAAATATAGAAAAATACTTTTATTTTAAAGAAATAACATACCTTTACCTATATACTTTATTGATTTTCGTTATTACATAAATAGTTCATTATATTCGTCTTCCGTTATTTCTTCAGGCGCGTCATCACAATCTGTTTTGTCTTCATCATCTGTGTTACCCTCATCCATAAATGGCTAAACTAATGGTGTCAATCCGCCCGGAATAACTGCCATATCGGTGTTACATTCTTTCAACAATTTTTTTGTATTATCTGTACCTAAACATGTCCCACACTTAAAGGCTTTCTGGTTTTCTATAGATACTAGACGAGATACTGCACATGTACAATCCAAATTTTCGTGCGCGTTATACGAAGAGTATATCTTAAGATTTAAAAAAAGTTATTAGAAATTACGGGTGCGCGTTATACGCCGGGGCACGTTATACACCGGGGCGCGTTATGCGCTGGAATATACGGTACTTTTTATTAAATAATTTAAAAAATTTTCTCCCATATAAAACTAAAATTAATGAATTAAATTTAATTAATGAATTAATATTTGGAAAAAAAATGCTATCACTGAATGTTTTTTATTGAATTTATCTGACACAGAGAATATAAAATAATTAAATATTCAAATGTGTGGAATAAACTTTTTTTTTGCTCAAATAGAGCTAAAAGTTAGAAATTATAACTAATGTTATCGCTAATAAAATTTAAAACAGTGACTAATGCTTAAACAATTAGAAAAATCCATTTGGTTATTCGCTCATCCCTATTTAATGAATGAATTAATATTTGAAAAAACTGTATTAACATCATCCACTAAAAGTAAAAATGTATTTGAATTTGAGCGGATGAATAAAAAAGTATTTTATTAACGATTGAATTTTTGAACAAGATATAAGGAGAGTGTGAGCTAATAGTAGGAATTGAAAAATATTGACTAATATATTTATAATTTGGGAATGCATAATTAAAACATATAGTGTAAACAAATACAATAAAAAGATTAAGCAGCAAATTATGACAAATGTAAGAAAATAACTAGAAAATTAAACATTACATTACATCAAGAACTGGTATGTCTAACTATTATTCAGAAAATAAATCCTAAACAGAGTGACCGTAGTGACTTAAATTTTATTGGTTTCAAAGCTAACCAAACTTTTTCATTCCAATTTATTTGTACAAATTTATAAGAAACTGCATTACCATAAACAAAACAAAAATTATTACAATTGATGCTCGCAGGAACAATGAACTTGACCAGTAACAGAATTGTTACTTTTCATTTTAATAAATATTTAAGAAGATAGCTATTTTTAGTTTAGCTACACATAAAAAGTACTAAATACAGAGTATCTGCTACATTTTAGATTTTCAAATTCATGACTTTTTATTACTTTCCATGACTTAACGAAGTTATTATTTTCTGTAACAAAAACAAAATAATAAATTTAAAAAATCATTATAATAACATTAATTGAAATTATAACCAAAACTGCTATACTCTGCACCTTCATAGTTATAGATTTTGAACTTAAAAAACAGAGTAAAAGAGTTGAAGCAATAAAATAGCTGGAAAAAAAATACAAAAGCAAATAACTAAATACTGTCTGATATATGTACTTATTTAAAGTTGTTTTATTCCTTCTTTAAATTAAGTGTAATATAAAAAGCCTAAGCTAGAATTTCAAATTGATAAAATAAAAAAATTCTGAAATCACAGGAGTGTAAAAGATAATTCGCTTTAGAAATGATGTTTTTTCTTTCATTTTTTGAAAGAATACCATAATTTTTAAAGAACAGGATAAAAACATTTAAAATTTTAAATTTTACTGTGAAATTGGGCGGGAGGGTTATTTCCATTTGAAACACTAGATTTTTAGGCGACCTAAACCCATGACTTTACATGAATTTTTTTAAAAAAATAGTTATAATCATGACTAATTTCGTTCAATACCGAAATCCATGACTTTCTAGGTGCACAGATTCTCTGTTCAAAGCTAACCAAACTTTTTTATTCCAATTTACTTGTACAAATAACTTGCATTTCCATAAACAAAACAAAAATGATTACAATTGATGCTCGAAGGAACAATGAACTTGACACCAATAACAAAATTGTTACTTTTCATTTTAATAAATATTTAAGAAGACCGCTATTTTTACTTTAGCTGCATGTAAAAACAAAAATATTACTAAATATTCTTTCTACTGTATAAATTACCTGAAATATTGTACCATCCAACTCTGAGAAGGCCTTCACTGCATGTTCGGCAAACATAAATGTCACAAAAGCAAAACCTTTAGACTTTCTTGTATTGAAATCAATTGGTACATGAAGCTCAGCAATTGGACCTATAATCAGTAATGATTCAGAATACATTGGCTATTTATAGTGCAGAACATAAATTTTAAAGGATAAATCAATATCCAGCTTACCATATTTTACAAAAAGCTGTTCGATATCTGCTTCTGTTACAGTATAGCAGAGATTTCGAATATAAATTCTTCCTGTCTAAAATAGAATTTTACAAAATGGACAAAAAAACAAAAGAAAAAAAGATATGAACAGTGAGTAACACATGTAATAAAAATTTTAAGTTTGATGGTAAGTCTATAAATTTCACAGCCAGTTTGGGAGTTTCTATTTGCATACCTGCCAGCATTGGAGAAATAAAATAACGGAGATTTCACCAGCAATATTTTTGGGCTACGAGTAAAGTTTTGATACATGTAAGTCAAAATTGGATGTAATATAAGCACTTACACTTAGCGAAGTAAAAAAATTTGTATGTAAAACTTAATCTTGAGAAGAATTTTTTGAACCATTATTTATAATTACTTAAACTATATTTAATTTCTTTTATAACCGTCGTTGAACAGAGGACTCAATTTTGGGTTTACGACTACTAAGATTCTACTCTGTAGCCTTGTAACTTTGAAGACAAGGGAACTCCTGAATCAAGGAATCCAGAAGACAAGGAAACTCCTGATTCAAGTATTGGGAGAAATTTGCCTTCATGCAGGATTTTTTGATGCAACTAACCAGCTTTTTGAGCGAAAAAGCCTGGATAAACAATTTTTTCTTCTTTCCAAAATGAAATTTTTCTAACTTTCATGATAATGCAAAAATCGATGAAAATTGTCTTACTTCTAATACTATCCAAAGAAATACTATCTAATTCCAATACTATCCAAGAAAACCAAATTGCTGATGCTTTAGGGAAAAAAGTAATAGTAATATCAAAAAGTTCAATAACTGATGCATCACTGAGAACTTTGAAAAATTCCCAGTCAACATCTTTTTTTTTTTTTGATTACTTGTTTTGAAGGGATTTAGGAATAAATGTGAAAATCAAACAAAAATCAAATTTCAGCTTGAAATACAATGCATATATTGTTTGTCTGTTTGTTATTTTCAATAAAATTTTGTTTATTTTAAGCTCATTTTAATTTTTTAGTATATAGTTTTAGTGTTTTCATGAAGTAAATCTCATTTTAATGTCAATATTGCATTAGCTATGCTTAATTCCATATTGATTTAAAATAAAATGGATTAATTTATGATATAAATAAAAAAAATATCTAAATTTTTTAAAAATAATTTAAAGAAATTGTAATGTAACTTTAAATGAGCTAAGCATTTAAATGAAAACAATTCTACATAATTAATCATAAATTACATGGCTCAAGACATCATGTCAGCAACGCATATTTTTACTCTCAGCAAAAATTTATTTTAATTTTCATAAATTGGAATGACAGCAGACATCACTCAATTACATTATTACTACAGGGTTGGAGTTTTGGACAGGACATATGGGCTTTACTCTCCAAAACCTTGAACATTGGTAAAAGGCTAAAAATTCTATTTGTGTAACCATTGTACACATAATAATTACATTTATTAATAAATATTTTATACTTTTTAAACACTTTGCTTTAACTTATTAAAGGAAAATAATGTAACATAATAAGAAAACATTTATAACTTTTGAAGCTCTACAATTCATTGAACAACAAAAATGAATACATTATCTTTTAAATATGCTTTTAATACTGATAAATTATGTTTTTGCATAAGGATATATAATGCAATATTAAAAATAATAATAAACTTTTTAAATAAAGCAAGAACTTCTCTTCATTTTGCTTTTAGCTCAAAAATTAAGCTTTTATTTTTCCCAATATTTTTCTTAAAATTGTGACATAATTTGAATAAAAAAGTTTTAGACAGTTTAAGACAGTTTTGGATAGGACGGCTTAAAACGCGCATTATTAAATTCTGTACTAAATCTTGCAAACTCTAATATCAAAACTAACTAAATGTTGCATGCAACAAAACTTAAAGGAAGTATAAGTTTGAATTAGAAATTTTAAAGGCTGCACATATTACTGATAAAGCGAAATTCTCAATGAGTTGTATTTATAGATCTTTACAAATTGTTAATTTAAAAATAAATATCTTTCCCACTATTAATACATAATTTTTTGTCAGGTAAGGACAAAACAGAATGTAAAAAGCAAATTAATAATAATAATCATAAAATAATAACTTTCTGAATAGCACCGTTTTATGAAATCTACAGCCATCTAAAAGCATTTACCTCTGCAAGAAGTTCTTCATTTAGTTCTTTATCAGGGTACTGTAAAAAAAGTAAAATAAAATTACTTGTAAATATTATACAGTGTTTTTTCCCCAACTCTTTGGATTTTGAAATATCACATTTAGCTCTAGAGATAATTAACTCTTTGATATACGAAGACGTCTGAGAGACGGAATTTGCTTCATATGTCAAAACAATAATTAACGCGTCTCAGACATCTTCAACACAGATATGCCAACTTGTTCCGGATAGCAAATAAATACTTTAAAGTGGTAGTTTATCAATTGTGATTCTTAGTTTAATAAATTCAATTTAGTAGATTTTTATTCACCACTATTTCTAAATAATTCATAGGCTTATATAATTTACCACTTTATAGTACTTACGTCATGCTATACCTTTTAAAAAGCAAGGAAAAATAGTCAAATATTTGCAAAATTTAGTTTGTAGTTATTTACCATTTTTAAAATTATTTTGGAGTGTCCGGAGCAGTTGGCATCTCTGTCAACATTCTGTTGCGAGTTGTTGTTTACAGTACAATCAAAGATAATTTCTATATCAAGAAATTAATAATTCCGGACAGTTTAGAGTTTTAATGATATGTCAAGGGGTTAATTAGTTAATTGTAATAATTAATTAAAATAGAATAGTTGTTAGATAATTAATTAGCAGGGTTGCCATTCAAATCCAGAAAAAAAAATTCCATGTGCTTTCCCTGTACATATTATAAACAATATATTAAGAGGAAAAACACAATCACTGTGTTCCTGCATGAGCTGTATTGTGCTAACTGTTCTAGTTATAAAATTGCTGAAAAAACTTAAGGAAAAAAAGAACATATTTAAAACAAATACTGCTATAGTAAATAAAATAGTTAAGTATAGCTGAAATATCCTTAAATATCCCATCGATTGCACTTGGAGTAGTTACCATTTTTTAAAAGACAAAAATAAGAAAAAAAATTCCTTGTATTTTCCCAGTTTGCAAGGAAAAACTCAAAATTCCCTGCATTTTCCATGTTATTTTAGATACTTTTAATTCCCTGACTTTTCCAGATTTTCCCTGTGGAGTAGCGATCCTGAGTATGTTATTCCATACTAAATACCACCATTAAAGTTTCAAATTATGTTATTTAAAAATTGTAATTATTCATGAAAAAAGCAACAGGTGAACATACTCAGAACAAATAATGCTATGGTAAATGAACTAGTTTAAAATAGCTGAAATACCATTGTTAAATAACTCATAGATTGCACTTTGCTTGGTTACCATTTATTAAAAGACAAAAATAAGAAACGAAATTTTCAGTTTCTAAAGAAAAATTCAAAATTCTGTCTTCTTTTGGGTGATATTTAAATTCCATCTATTTTCCAGGTTTTCCCTGTGGAGTGGCAACCCTGATTAATCATGAGAATAGAATTCTATAACATTTTTTTATATTAAAAGAATATAAAAAAAACAATACACTAAAAAAAAATGAATTATAAGACTTTTTTGTATGAAAGAGTAAATTCTCTCACCTTTTCACTTTGCTTGGGTTTTCCATCAGACTCACATTTTTGAATGTATTTCAACACCTGTACACAGCGACCATCTAATAAAAGTATTAAAGCATCAGTTTACATGCTAACTTTAAGAGGATGCTGTACCACAGAAGAAATTTTTCGTCACAAATTCACTTTCTCCTTTATTGCTAATTTAAAATTTAAAATGTAGAAAAAGTGAGTTCAGACATACCTAGAGTAAGCCATGGAAGTTTCAAATACTGAATGAAAATTTTTTAAATACAGTAGAGCGCCGATTATCCGAACTACATCCAAATTCTTTTTTTCTTTCCTTTCCCCCCTTTTTTTTAAAGTTTAGAATATTTTTCAACTTATCGGCAATTTTTCTACATTTAGAAGAATAAATAATATCCATTACATTTGAAGACCATATTTAATTTACAACCTTTTTTAGCAGTTTTCTTATATTAGCCATTTATACATGTATTGTTATACAGTTAAACCTACATAACCCTTTAGCCCTCCTCAACTAAAAATTATCTTCCAAGAATACGAGCTTCATTTCGACAGTCTACAAACGTTGGGATGCAGAAGGAGTTTATGAATAGATAAGTGATGAAGTTCTACAATTGGGGAATGGGTAATTGTCACTTATGGTTAATGATTAGTGATTACAGTGCTTGGAATCTTAAATCTTGGAATAAAATTCTTAACAGAAAAACAAATGAAACTGAAGTTTCTGAACCAGTAGATCTTCCGAATGAAAAGATGGCAGGTTATAAAGCAGAAGAAATAGATGACTGATGTCGAGACACTGAAAACGATCCAGGATTTCAAATTTTAAATGATGATGAAACTGTTGCTGAAATTTTGAAAGAAAATCGAAAATCCGCAGACGAAGAGGAAGAAGTAGGTGATCAAGTTCAAGATAGTGGACCTTCTCATATAGAAGCATGCAATTCATTAGATATTGCAATGAATTGGCTAGAACGTCAAAATAATGTTGATCCCGTTCAGTTGATTTATTTAAAAAGAATAATAAGGGATATGGCTGCTCAAAAAAGAGCTTCTTTGAAACAAAACAAAAAGTCTTTGCTGGATTTCTTTTGTAATGGAAAATAAAGGAAAATGTAGTGAAATCAGTAATTGACAAAAAAAATTATAAGCTGATATATGACAAAAATAATTCAAAATGAAAAAAAAGTTTTAAAAAAATAAATAAATAAAAAATATTTAAAAATTGAAAAGAAAAAAAAAACTTTTAAACACGCCAGAGCTATTTTAAATAGTATTGTCTGCTCTAAGAAGAGAAAAATTGTGAAGGAAAGTTAGTGCATAAATAGTATTCATTTAAACTAAATTTTAAGCAACTTTCCAATTATTCGAACAAAGTTTGGTCCCGAGCAGTTCGGATAATTGGCGCTCTACTGTATACGAATGAAAATAAATGATGAGATGATAACTTAGGATGACGCAACGGAGAAGTTCTCTTCTCCGTTTGCATTTTAATATTTCGAAGTATTTTTTCAGCAAACTTCATGACTTACTCTATGTTTGTCTGAACTTACTTTATGTTTCTTTTAACTTTTAAATTAGTAAAGAAGGAGAAAGAGAATTTGCTACGAAAATTTTCTTCTGCAGTAGGGTGTTCTCTTAAAAGTAATCAGGCTAAACAATTTGTACAAAAATAATACATTTATAATAAAATTTAGACACGTAAGCGGAAAAAGAAATAGCTCAGATGTAAAACCAACATTTGCTATACATAAGGTGTCAGATAATCAACTCTCTAATAAGATAACTCAAATTAGTTTATTCATTCTCACTAGTTCCAGTTTCTCCACAATAAAATTTCCTGCAAGAGTCTTATTTGCTATGAGTCGTGGTGAGAAAAACTACATTTCTTGGTAGTTAACTACAATTATGAACTACATTTCTTGGTAGTTAACTACGGTTCAACTACATAGCTTTGTAAATTTGAACTCAGTCCAGAAGACAAAGGAACTCCTGGATGAAGTATTTGGACTGAGTTATTGTAATGAATGATGAATAAAATCCCAATCGTTCAATTTGAAGAATGCTATTTCTATTTTCATCCTTTGTTAGAAGTAGCAGATGGACAAATAAATAAAATAGTTTAATAAAGTAGTTATAACTTTAAAGCTTATTTTAATTGGTTTGGTTTATAATAGAATTGTTTGCATACATGAGTAGATAACATGTAGTAATACTTTACTTTATAACCGTCATTGAGCAGCCGACCCAATTTTGGGTTTACGACTACTAATGTTCAACTCCGTAGCTTTGAACCAATCCAGAAGACAAGAAAACTTCTGATTCAGTACCCCCACAGGTATAATTTGTTATGGGAACATGGAGGACTTTGTGACTGGACAGATTTAACGTGCATCAGTCACACTACACAATTGCTTACAAACACTTATATTCATCCTTTTCTGAACGACAAAAATATATGTTAGACATTAAAACAATTGGAATATATATACAAAATTAAGTTGAGTAGAAACAAAACTATGATGCATTACAAAAATTATAACTTAGTTTTGTTTATACCTAACAATGATGTATCATAATATCATTGAAATTATATAATTAGAAGGCTTACCTAAAAACCCTTTATTTTTAATCAGGGCTTGCTTCATATCTTTTTCTGTTTTAAAGCCTACAAATGCAAAACCTAAAATAAACAAGAAAAAACATTTATAGTATTTAAAATAAACAATAAGATTTCTATAATAAGTATTTAAATTTTGAAACCTTTTCTTTTCGGTGGAAGGCGAAGACTAGCTATTTTGAGAGAATTGAAGAATTTTTTGATTTGTGCCTAAAAAGATATATTAACATTGTTAAACAAAGAAATAAATAAAAAAAATGAGATTAATTTTTTATTTTGAGTATTGACATATACCTTTTTGCATTGATAAGGTAAGTTGGTAAGCTTTACTGTAAACAACTCCTTATATTTTTTCTGCAAAATAATAATATGGAAATTAAAAATTATAAAGCAATATCAATAAACAAGGCAAGAGCTCTTAACAAAAATCTATAGAGAATATTAGTTTCATTAGGACTAATTCTTTAAAAATAATATTGGTACATAGAGGAATAAGAGTGCATTTATAAAAAGAAAAATATACAATTATATACTATACTATACTATAATATAATATATAATAAACAATAATACACTAAATAATAATATACTTTAGGGGTGCACAGTCTGCGGCCCGTGGGCAGTATCATATGCTGGGAAATAATTTGTACATCATTAAATTTTAACAGTAAAAAAATTTAATCAAGATAAGCTTCATAAAGTAATGTAACTTTTAATTAATTGTTAACATATAAATGTATTTATTGTAAATAGCAAATTGTCATGTTAAAAAAGTATTGGTCATAAAGAGTTGTAAATAAGTATCTTAATAGTTTTTCTTCTTTTTATTATTAAGGAAAATAGTTCCTTCAAAATTAATGTTTTCTTTCCTTCTTTTTTCTTCCCTATCTCAACCCCTGCCTCTTATAATTAATTTAAAATTAAAATGCTTTTAAGTTAAAGAATATTCCCCACTAAATGTTGAATTATATTTTCAGCTGAAGGGGTTTTGTTTTAATTTTAATCAATTTTAACACTATAAACTGTCTTCAAATCAAAGTATTGAACTTGCATTTATTTTAATAACTGGAATATTTATTTTTTAAATTTAATTCTATGAACAAATATTTTAATGTTAAAATTCATGTTTAGATGGACTTTTGTATTATTTAATATGATAAAAAAAACATGAATTTTCCCATAGTTTTTCAGTCATTTAAATTTATTGAATTTTTTTTCTGATAAATTGATTCTTATTTTCTGATTCTGTTTTTCTCCCCAAGTAATTGGTTTTGAAGTTTCTAATTTTAAATATTCAAAAGTATTCAATTTTATGCAAACATATTACAAGGTTAACTGTAACTGAAGAAAGAATTTAGTGCCTAGAACAATGATGTTTATATAACAATTACTATATACAATGGCTGTCAACATGTCTGTCTAAATACTTTGGCACATGGCCCTTCATTGGTCAATCTGCTGTGCATGTCGCCCTACACTCAAAAAAGTTGCACACCCCTAATAAACTTTAAAGGAATTCAGGAGCCAAAATTTTTTTGACATTTCAGCTCTATCCCCTGGTAATAGACTCAAGTAACTTTCTATATATTTATGCTTGCTTTTAAGTTTGATTTTAATTCGAAATTTTTATAATAAAAAGGAACATTAAACATTATTAAAGAAATCTAGCATTTTAATTGTAAGGATGAAAACATAATAGAATTGGATAATAGAATGATTAGTACGTCTTTTAAAAATTAATAATGCATAAACCAATTTTCAAAAAAAAAATAAATAAATAAATATATCAGTCAGACACTAAGTATTTTCAGAATCATCTAGAAATTAAAAGAACACAAATCTTTTCTTTATTTATTTTAAGCCAAAAAACTTGAAAAATTGAAAAGAAAAAGATTAATATTAAAAAATTAAGAGAGCTGTACAACTTGGGAAAATGTATAACTTTGGTTCCAGTTTTAGGGAAAACATAATTGAATGCTCCAGATTCTTGTTTATTATAAAAAATGACAAGTTAAAAGTGTGCTAGCTACATGAATAGCTAATTCAGTCTAATTTTTTTGACTTCTGAGCCCAAACGCTTTCATTTTAAAGCAATGAATTCTTCTAGCATACTTGGAGAAATTTTTCTGTATTATTCATATTCTGTATTACAAGTATTCTACTGTATTATAAGCAAAATTGAAGAAAGTTTTTATTAATTCAGAGGTAATTGTGAGCCCAACTCAAACATCCTGAAAATTTCTTGAGTAAAATCATTAATGATGCATTTTAAAAATATTAATGTCTTTATAAATTTAAATCATTGATATTTTCACAACATGAAATTCTTAATAAATTATATGCAGTATAATTTAAATGAATATATAAGTTTACTTTTATTTCCATTCACATTTATTATTCTACCAGAAAATATATTTACAAATGTAAGAGATGCCAAGTATAAATTTTAGTTCTAATATATTTAAATAAAATATACAAGAATATTTATACATAAATGTGATCAATGATTTCTTGAAATTTCTGGACCTCGGATAACCGAAAACTTCTGGATCGTGGTTAGTGAAAAATCCAGAATCATGGTCATCAATGACCTAAAAAACTATTACACACTTCATTCTAATACTCTGTAGTATACTCTAAATGTAGTCAAATACTCTATAATTTTTTTTTTCAATCAAAAAAGGTGTTCAAAACAAAGGAGATAAAATTTCATCTTATACTTGCTGTATTAATGTCAAATGCCCAAATTGATTGTAATGACATGCTCACTATAACGAAAATACTGTCTTCTTTTAGGAATAGTCGTATAACACAATTTTACTGTAAATTAAATAATTAACCTGTTTGTCTGTTGCTGATTTAAGAGAATCTTTTTGATCTTCTTTTCTTTCTTCCTAAAAATAAATAGATTAAATAAATTTTATTAGTCTGTGCAAAGTTTTGCTAAATGAATATACTGCTTGATTTCCATACTTTTATAAAATTGATTAATGCAATTAAAATTAAGTTAATTTAAACTGGAATATATTAATTTCTTCTTTTATTCCTTCAACTTAAAAAACTTTTTTTGAAAGAATGAATTAAAAGTTTTGTTGGGATCACAAGTTTTTTAAAAGGGTACTAAGCTGAAGTTAATAAACTGCATTAAATTCAAGCTAGAATAAATGAATAGTATAAAAATCAATAACTTAAGCTTTTCGACATTTTCAAAATCTAAAACTATTCTATATAAAAATTTATTCTACATTTCTTTCACTTAGCATGAAAATAATGAATTTGAAATATACTTTAAAATTAAGATTAACAAGGCTAAATGAAAATTATTTTTCACAAAATTATTTTGTATTTACAACTCATCATTTTAATAAGTAATATCAGGAATCCAAAACTCATTCAAACACCTTTTTTATTAAACTAAAAAAACATTCAGAATTAGAAAATTTTGTTAACTATTAATGTTTCAGTGGGTACCATTGAAATTTAACAATAATAAAAATACATTACATTTAACCCACATTTTTATTAAGCTACATTAATGCACATTTTATTATACACATCTTTGTTTTCAAATAGTTATTTATCATCTAAAATAGTTGGATTTAATTAAGAAAATTCAAACGAAGACGAGAACGTGATGGCTTTAGCAGCACAACGATTGTAAATGAATGGCAGATGGGGTTGGGTAAAAGATTCATTTGTCAATAACCATTTTAAGTTTTAAAAAAAACTTGAATGGTTTAAAAAATTTTCAACAGAAAGTGTTTACTCCAATTGAATTACTACTAATTTATGAATGTCTTTAGAACTCTTGACTATACCATGAAAATAAAATTCATGAAAAATATATGTCACAGTGTTAATAAATATTTATTGAAATGGTGCGTATGCGCACCTTTGGTCAAAAATGGGTTGACATAAAACCGAATTTTAATTCAAGGTAATTTAAAATTACAGTGCACTTCTTACAGTGCAAATTCAAACTGGTTAAAGCTTTTATAGATATGTGATAAAAAAAATAATAATAAATTAATGAAAAAATAACTTACAGAATTACTTTGTTGTTCCTCTTGACTTTGTTTTTTATCTGCATTTGAATGATCTAAAATGTAAATGAAAAAATAATAATAAAATGAATTATAAATAATAAATTATAGATTAAACCAAATTACAAATTTAAGGCAAAGAAGAGTTTATATAACATGACCTTAAGTTTCATTTTTTTTTCTTATTGAAAAGTATGGGGAACTTATTAAAACAATTAAGAAGTCTCTAAACTGTTATACTTCTTTCTAAAACTTTCGTCTTCTAAAAACATATTATTTTGTGATCAGGTTTGTATAAGATTGTATTTCAGTTACATTCAGTGTTGAGTTCGGTGACATACACAGCCAAATTTCTCTCCCAAAAAAAATATATAAGCCCAATTAAAGTAGTACTTTTTAAGCACTCAAAAAATATTTTTAAGCACTATATACATTAACAAAATGCAAAATTATTTTAAAGACATTAAATGAGCATGTTAAAATAACTAGTTTCTGACATAGAACTCCTTTTCAATTGCTAGAAAAACTTAGAGAAAAATAGGAACAGTTGAACATACTTAAATAATGTTACAGTAAATGAAATAGTTAGATATAGCTGAAATATCATCTCTAAATATTCCAAAGACTACCCTCTAAGTAGTCACCCTTTTTTAAAAGACAAAAAATAAGAAGCAAAATTCCCAGTTTCAAAATAAAAACTCAAAATAACCTGCATTTTCCCTGTTATATTAGGTGATTTTTTAAATTCCCAGTGCTTTCTGGGTTTTTCCTGTTCTCCCTGTGTCGTGGCAACCCTGTAAATTGTTATTTGGAATTGTCAATTGTTATTATTACTTTAAATATTCTGAGGACTTCCAGGTTAACAGATATATTAATTTTGAGCAAAGTTAAAGTGGTTGGAATTTTGATATATGAAAAAAAAAATTAAAAAGCTTTCCATAAAAATTTGGGAAACAAGATTAACTTGTATTGGCGTCAGATTCGAAAGCAATTAGAGCACTTAAGCTATTCCAAAAGTAGATGAAATTTTGATTGATAACAAGGCTGACGGTACAATAGCATTGATACCAAAGGTGAGATATAAATACTGCTTACAGAAGCGAGAAAGTAATTGAAACTTTTTATTAACATCCAGCACAAAGTTCCTGTTAAAATTTGTACTCAAAATTTGAGACTGGTAGAAATTTCAATGTGCAATAAGCTATTTTTGACAATAAATTTTGCAGGGTTGCCACTCTAATCAGTAAAAAAAATTAATTCCCTGTATATATTATACACAATATATTGAAATGAAACACAATTACTGCAATCTTGTGTGAGCTATATTAGGCTAACTATGCTAGTCTTAATTGCTGAAAAAACAGAGAGAAAAAAAGGAACAGCTGAACAGACTTCAATAATGCTATATTAAAAAAAAATAGTTTAGTACAGTTGGAATATCATCCTTAAATATCCTATAGATTACGCATTGAGACAAAATTTTTAAAAGACAAAAATAAGAAACAAAATTCTCTGTATTTTCCCAGTCTGTAAAGAAAAAAAAATCAAAATTCCCTGCATTTTCCAGGTTTTCCCTGTTTTGCTTGCAGTGATCAAGAAACTTGTATTGTCATCAGACAATTAGTACCAGTGGAAATTTAAGTGCTCTAGTTAATCAAAATGTAACAAAATGTACGTCCCGGCAGCTTGAAGGAAAGGGCAATTGCATGATACAAAGGACAACATAACAAAAAGTAAACAGTTAATAGCATCAACCATTTAAAAATTTATTAGTTTCTTATTAACTACTTATTAGATTGAAAAATTTTAGTATTGAAGTTTTTTGTAACAATGATAAAAAAAAATATTAAAATGTGATTATAGTTTGTATTTGTAACATCAGCCACATAAAAATTGCAACATCATTCAGAAGAGCTTTTTCTCTACTTGCCAATTTCTACATGTTATTTCATGTATTTGTTATTAAATTGAAGTTTTTTTAAACAAGTTTTTATTTATTGAAAAACCGTCATTGAACCGTCGACCCAATTTTTGGGATTAGGACTAAAAATGCTAAACTCCGTAGCCTTGTAATTTTCAGCCCAATCCAGAAGACAAGGGAACTCCTGGATCAAGAATTCGGGAAAATGTGCCTTTGTGGAGGACTTTTTGATGGAACTAACCTCATTTGTGTTACATGGAGAGGAAGACAACGAGAACCTCCCAAGTTTAGCCTGACAAGGGGACTCTAACCCATGATTCGCCTACCATTTTGGATATTTCACGTCAGCACTGTGGTCGGTGCAAGCTGGATGCGGAATTTGTATTGACCAGCCATCGCTGGGATTTGAACCCGGTTCACCCCATTGGAAGGTGAACGCTTTGACCCCCTTATATAAGAATATAAAAATCCCTAAAAGGAGAATTTCAAAATAAAGACATAATGTTTTACTCCGTGTCCTTTTATGTAACCTGTCACATTTTATATTCTAAATAATGATATAATTTTCTTCCCTTTTTCATACAAGCATAATGAAACTACGCTATAGAAAAACATCCCATATAATTTTACAAAATTATTAAATATTTATCAATGAAAAAAAGTTTAAAACGAAGAAAATTTATCAAAATGTTATTGCAGTCACAGTGGAATTATTTGAAAAAACACCCAACTCTGAACGAGGTGAACCCAGGTTTGAATCTCAGTGACAGCCGGTCCCAGCGCTTAAACCTATCATTAGTACTGGCGTAAAATATTCTCAGTGGTAAAAGGATCATAGGTCGGGCTAGATTCTCTGTTCCATGAACATTGCAAATGCATGAAAAAATAAAAGTCATTCATGAAAATTAGTTTATCCAGGAGTTCCTTTGTCTTCTGGGTTGAGTTCAGTATTGTGAGATGAACAGTGATAGTCATACACCCTAAATAAGGGTTGGCTGTTCAATGCTGATAAAGAAATAAACTCTGCTCATAACGGTCAGAAGGCAAATGAAATCTGCATAGTCATAAGACTTAAGAGTTTTTTTGAATATTTGTGCTCTCTAGCAAGTCGGAAAGGGATTGTTTTGGTAGCCTAATTTCTCTCATATACCAATGTGGAAATGCTTTTTATCTATGAATCTTTAGTTCTAGATTCAAAAAGTAACGAAGGTCCACTGTTTTGAATTCATTAAAATCATAAACCACAATGAATTGCTTTATTAAAACAATGATGAAATTTCAATTTACAGGAAGGTAATTTTGCATATTTCATTTAACAAATCTAATTCTAAGTCTTGTATTTGTTACATTTATTTTGTTTAATAAATTTTTAAGTAATTATTTATTTTAAATCTAATAACATACCTGCCAACATTCGAGAAATGAAATAAGGGAGATTTTTTGGCGACATTCTAGTGACAATTTTTGGGCTAAGAGTAAAGTTTTGATACATCATGCATAATCATGTAAGTCATAAAGATACATTCAAAATTGAAAATACTATAAGCACTTACATTTAGCACAATAAAAATAATGTTTATAAATCTTAACTTAAAATTTTTTTAAAAACCATTTATAATTACTTAAACTACTTTATAATCGTTGTAAAACAGTCTACTCAATTTTAGGTTGACGGCTACTAATGTTTAACTCCGTAGCATTGTAATTTTGAACCCAATCCAGAAGACAAGGAAACTCCTGGATCAATCAAGTATTAGGAAAATATTGCCATCGTGGAGGATATTTTGATGGAACTAACCCACATTTGCTTTACACGGAGATGAAAAGCACCAAATATACAGGTAAACAGGAGATAGTCGTAAAATACAGGATCCTTTATTAAAAAAGATACAGGAAACTTGGCAGGTATGCATTATTGTTACTTAAATAATTCTTACCAGTATTGTCTTCTTCTTCAGAGTCCTCTTGACTAGACTCTGAATCAGAACTACTTAAATCAACGTCTTCTCCCCACACAGGTTTAGATTTTCTATCTTGATTAACTCCAAGATATTCCTTGAATTGGGGATCATTTTTAAGCTGAAAAAAATAATAATTTTAAAACTGTATCAGCAGACATAGATAAAATAGAAAGGGAATAAAAAATCCTACTTAAAATACTTTCAGCACAAGCAATTAACTGATCCATGTAACCAGTTTTAACTCTTGACCCATGTAACTAGTTTAAACCCTGATGTTGATTATTATAAACCACTCAGAAATATTTCGAGGCTAACATTTAATAAATATTTTTATAAGAATCACTTTTCAGTTCTTCTATTCTTGCACTTCTCACTTTACAATATATACTAGTACAAAAAAAGAGCATTAAAACTGAATTGTTTCAACATATTTTATCATTGAAAGATGCAAGCTTGACTCAAATTACAAAATTTAATGTTGCCATCTAAGAAAAAGAGTGATATGTTTACAACATTGTGTTATATTAAATTCAGGGTAAAATAGGGAAATTTTTCTCTCTTTATAATCAGTTAAACTAAAAAAATTTCTGTGATGCTAGCAAAATTTACACAAACTGTGTCTGCGCATGTTATGCATATCTTCGTGCCAGAAAAAATAAAATACTAAATGATATAACATATAAAATGAATTATTAATGAAAGAATTTTTTTATATGTTTTTTCATGAAGATTTTGTATTTTTCTCACACTAAAGATCCTCTTTTTAAAAATAAATTATGTTTTTTATTTTTTGGGTTGAGTTACACAAAAAATACCCAATATATGATAGCAAACATTACAATAAACAAGTAATATAAATAAAAAAATTTAATGTCATTTCCCACTTAGGCTAACAAAAAAAAAAATTTATTTTAGTTACTTTTTATTAAATAATTAAAATTTTTTTCTCCCACATATAACTAAAATTAATAAATTAAATTTAATTAATGAAATAATATTTGAAAAAAAGAACTGTATTAACATAAAGTTTAAAAAAATGTATTTGAAGTTAAATGGATGAATAAAAACTATTTTATTAAGGATTGAAAATTTGAGCAAGATATAGGGACAGTGTGAACTAATAGAAGGAATTGAAAAAAAAGGCACGTGATATCAGATAACTATAAAAGTATACATTGGGTGACGTAGACCACACGCGCTACCACATAATGTTCTTTATTAAATTTATCGGACACAACGAATATTAAATAATTAAATGTGCACAGTAAACTATTCTTTTGTTCAAATAGTGCTATAAATCAGAAATGATCACTGATGTTATTTTTAAAATATGTGAAAAACTGAATGGCTTATATTAAAATGTAAAATGATGACTAACGTCCAACCCAGTGATTCTCAACCTTTTTTTTCTGTTGCGGCACACTTTTAACGATTTCGAAATTTGACGGCACTCAACAAAAAAAAAATTAGATTAAAAGTTGGTTAATTGCCTATTTTACACTGCGTTAAATAGTTTGTGATCATAATTTTGAATGTGAAAAAGTACTACAAAAGCACATTTATTAAGGGATTCATTATTTCTTTGAACCCATTTTTTTATAAGTTAGTAACAGTTATTTATTTTTTAGCTTTATTGTTAGCTTTAGATTTATTGCTAGCTTGTTTTCTATTGTTATTAACTGTTATTTTTTTGTGATTTCTTGTTAATTATTAATTGTTAGCTTAATTTTTGTTAATTTGTTTATTAATTGTATAGCTTACTTTAATGATTAGCTCTTACAACATTTTTTAAAATTGTGTGTCATATACAATTTAAACACTTTCATCTTATTTTAAGATTGTCAGAGACAATACAATTGTCGACAAAGATGTTCACGCGGTTAAAGCGTGGAAAAATTACAAAAAGTATATATATATATAATATATATATATATATATACATATAATATATATATATATATATACATATAATATATATATATACATAATATATATATATATATATATATATATATATATATATATATATATATATATATATATATATAATATATATATATACATATATATATAATATATATATATATATATATAATATATATATATATATATATATATATATATATACATATATAATATATATATACACATATATACACTTTTCTTTAATTAAAACTTTACTCATAATTAAAAAAAAGCATTATAATTTTTATTGTATCATTTCTAATGTTTGAAGGCGCATTTTAAGAATTTGGCGGCACACAAAAGTTCCTCGGCACAGTGGTTGAGAATCACTGGTCTAACCAATCAGAGAATTCCATTTTGTTTTTTTGCTCACCCCTATTTAATTATAGAATTAAAATATTTGAAAAAACTATCTGAAAAAACATCAAGTGTCATCCACTACAAGTTTAAAAAAAAATGTATTTGAACTTGAATGGATAAATAAAAAGTATTTTATGAACGATTGAAAATTTGAACAAGATATATAGGGAGAGTGTGAACTCTAATAATAGGAATTGAAAAAGAAATTTAAGATATAACCCAGTCTTACTTCATCAGGTACAAAATCATTTTTTTTCACATTCACATCCTGCAAATAAAATGTAAAGATTAATTGATGAGGTTGATTTGAAACCTTGTGACAAATTAATAACAAATGTACAAAGATGAGTAATAAACTATTTAAACCATTTTGACGTCGACAGTAAGTAGTATTTTTATATTTAGATATGGTAAAATTTTTAATTTAAAATATTATTTCAGAAACTGAAAAATGAAGAAACTTTAGCAAGTTTTCTAAAATAAATAAATCAAATAAATAAAAATCCAATATATGCTTAAAAAAAAACTAAATGAATACTAAAATCATTAATCTACAAAATTGTTCTTACAGAAAATTGTAATGGTATAATGAGCGGCACTTGAACCGTTTTGCTGCGGATGGAAGCATTTTAATGTAGTTGTAACCAATTTTAATAATTATCTGTGGTAAATTTTTTTCAACATATAAATTTTTTGAGAAAAATGGTGAAATTATAATAATTGAAATGTTTCATATAAAAATAAAACAATAAAAACTACAGATTGTGAAATCCATACATAACCCAAACAAAAAATAAAATAAATAAACAAATGGAAAAAAAACCTACAGCTTTACTACAGAATGCATATAATAATGAATGGTTTAAAACTATTTTAATATGAACAGAATATATCAATGAATAGAAATATGGTAAATTTTTTATTGAAAATATTGTTAGAGACACATAGGAAAATTTTAAAAAGTGGTATGGTTTCCTTAAAAAAACAAAAAACAATAAATATAATAATAGTTGGAATCAAATCTGAAGGTGAACTGTTTGTACCTAATAAAACTCTTAAGATGCCCAGTTATGTTACTTTCCGTAACTTAAATTTAATAATTTACTAGCAAAGAATGCCTAGGCATTGTATATAATGCCAAGAACTAGCTGACAATGCATGAAACGTTCAAACATTTCCTAGGGAATTTTGTGGAATGTCAAGTGAAAATCTAGCAATGTATTAAATTCGTTTCAAATGTAATGCATATGTAAATGTAATGTAATTCAAAATTTTCTTCAAGCCTACCATGTTGAAACACTGTTTTTCAATTTCGTATTTTTGATTTGAAAATTTTATTTCCCTTAATAAGGAAGGCATAAATTTTGTTTCGTAAAACTTTAATTTCAGATTATATATTTTTATTTAAATTTTTTTAGTGGCCCTCTCATTAATTCTGCAGTATAACATTTGTATTTTTAAGGAATGCACATCATTTATACAACAGCCTTATCAGGACCTTTTTGTATACCTTGCATTTGTCATTCTATAGAATGCCTAGGGAAAGTATATAATAATTCTCAAATTTCATACTTTGTCAAAAAAACGTCAAGCATTATATACAAGCATTTTATAGAATAACAGTGTTTCATATTTTCTTTGACAATTCATATGAAGTCTAACCAAAGCTAGCAGCAATGTAGGCAGAGACTGGTAAAACACAACTGTTTATTAATTTAAATATTAATATTTGAAGAGAGCATCAAATCTGAGCAAAATTGGTGCATTTTGCTTTTTATATTAGGAATTATGCTGTAGGAAAATCGCTTTTCTTTCCCTTTATTGATTCAAAGCTCTTTGGGAGCTAAGGCCTTTAGAATTTTGGGTCTTTAGAATTTAATTCCATTCTACTCTTTTCTTAACTAGTTTGGTTCTATATAAGATAAGCTTTGTTCTATTTAAAGAAAATTAAACTAGAAACATTTAAGGGCTCCTCAGATGCCCCAAGTTTGGAGACATTACTTGGAGAGCGAATTTATTGCTTGTTCATTGAAATTGTATTTATAAAAAAAAACTGGAAGTTTAATTTATTAGAGTTACATGTATTTTATCATCAGAATGGTAGTCAAGTTTTGCTGAATCCTATGTCAATTGAGAAAGTTTTGAACAAACACGCCGTGCTGCTAGCAAATCTAAATCATTTTCCTGTAAAATTTGAGAAAAAGTTTAATTTATGTCATGAAGAGTTAGAGAAAAGAGGACTTATCACTAAGTGATAATGTGGATTTTTCTTTTAGGGACTAACTTAAAAAGTAAGCTACTGGTTAGCCCTCAAATAAATAATTTCATCCAATTGCAAAGAAGTCTAATATATTTTTTTTAAATTTTTACTTCTGTCTGCTCTTTTTCCTTTGATTTCTTGAATTCTAAAGATTTTTTCCAGGACTTTGGCTTATTTGTGTCCCCCAAATTTGAACAAATCTCCACCTGTGAAGAAAAAATATTAATTACAACTGTAAATTTGTGATAAAAAATAATTTACAATAATTTTAAAAACCACATAACTAACATCAATAAGCATTGAAATTATAACATCACAATTACTAAATGTAAACATACTAATTCAAAGTGTGAACTTATTAAAGAAAATTTTCTTCATTTAAAGAATTTTTAAAACATATGTAGATCAAGGTTAGTTATTTAACCAAAGATATAAGTATTTAATTTATGTTGAGTAAAATACATTGAGGAATAAAAAATCTCAACACCAAGAAAAATTTATTGTAGAGTAATGAAATTTCGGCAATGCCTTTGTTTGAGTAACATATTTAATTGACTAAAATTTCAAGATCATAGGTTAATGCAATTAAGAGAAAAACCATAACCGGTGTAACCACCAGAATTTTGAATGCAAGCATGCATTGTGTCATGCAGATGCCGTACATCATTTTGTGGAATGGATCACCATGCCTGTTGCACTTAGTCAGTTAATACAGAGATAGTTAATGCTAATTGTGGATGATGTGTCCCACATGTGTCCGATTGGTGCAAGATCTGGTGATCCAGAAGGCCAAGGCAATGTGACGACATTCTGTAAGAGCATGTTGGGTTACAACAGCAGTATGAGGATGAGCATTATCCTGTTGGAAAATACTACCTTGAATGCCGCTCATGAATGGTGACAAAACAGGTTGAATCACCAGACGTACGTATAAATTTGCAGTCAAGGTGCATGGAATAAGCATGAGAGTGCTCCTGCTGTCATAGCAAATTGCTCCCCAGACCATAATTCTAGATGTAGGTCGAAAGTGTCTAGAAACTCACCTGGCCTCCTTCTAATCTATATACAGCTATCATTAACACCAAAGCAGAACCGACTTTTATCAGAAAACACAATAGATCTCTACTCTGTCCTCCAATGAGTTCTAACTATTGGCGAAGATCTGGGAAATATCCTCGAGCATCGTCCGAAGACATACTATCCTAGTTTCGATCCTCGGTGGAAGGGAATGATCCTTTGCTTATTCACCCCACCATCCCGAGCACGAAGTCAAGTGCTTTACAGTAAAATGAAGTTGGCAGCTATTAGACATAGCTGCCAACTTTACTGGATTTTGCCAGTATATTTCAAAGCAAAAAAGTTGAGTTGCAAAAAAATAATAGGCCCTGAGAATTTTTAGCATCCCTGTTTTCAAATACAAATTGCAGGAAAATCATAAACATGGATATAGGCTAATCTTTACTTATTTCACTCATTAATATAGTCTAATTAATTTCAGTAATGTATATTCTAATAGATCAAGATGGCAAAAACTTATTGGGACGGCCTTGGCCTGTCATAGGCTGTAGTGCCCAAGAAGAATATATATTTTGGCGAATGTAACTATTCACTCTGTCAAATTAGAATTTAGACCTAAGCCTATTCAGGTTTTCATTCATTTGGGTGCATAAAAAAGTTTATAATCAGGGTAGGGGTTTTGGACAGGACATAAACTGTCCCAAACTGCCTTAAACTGTCAGAAACCTTGAACATTTTACCCTTGTGGCAGAATTTTTTCGAGCTATCTGTGACAAAACTCTCTAGGAATAAATATCTTTCTGCAAAATACTTTTTATAATAACAAACATAAATGTTACTATTTTAAAATAACAAAAGGGCTGTGTTTACAAAAAACAATAACTATATAATCTTTTTTAATTGAACATGTAATAATTTTTTATTCTAATATTATGGGCGATATTCTCGGATTTTGTTGAGGGAGGGGGAACGCCCAAATTATTTTCTTCGCAATTTGTAAATAATTATCACAATAAAAAAGTAATTAAAAATCATGTAATCTGTGTAGTAGTAATTGCCGAAAAAGGTTGACGAAGAAATCTCGCGAATCAAACTCCTCAAATGCGTGTTTCGTTTCGAGATTAGGTTGTAATATTATTGAATTAAATATATCGAATTTAGAAACTATGGAGAAATCAATAGCAATAACTACCAAAAATTCTATAAAATTATTGCCCTAAAAAGTATATACTCAAATGCACAATTTGAATTTTCCATATTGCTTAAAACATATTGGGATATTTAACAACCACGAGAAAATCAATATCAATAATTTCCGAAAATACAATCAAAACATTGTATTGATGTGCCATACTAGCCGCGAAAATTGAGAGCACCAAAACAGGGTGTAAATGATTTTAATCAAATGATTAAAATCATTGATTAAAATCATGATTTAAATCAAATGATTTTTTTAAAAAAATCACTGATTTTAATCAAAAACTGATTTTAATAAAAAATTCACTGATTTTAATCAAAAATGAGCGTTAACACCAGCTCATTTCCTAGCTTACCTCTTGGATCCTAATTCTGAAGTACAATGTTTAACACTAAATGAAAAAGATCAAGCTGTAAACTTTGTTAAAGAAAAGTATGGAGAAACCTCCTTATCAAGTATTTTGCTAAAATTCATTGTACGCTCTCCTCCGTTTAATGGAACTTTGTTTGATAAAGAATCTCTAGAATCTTTAAACATCTTGGAATGGTGGAAATCAATTGCGCTTCTAAAGAACTGTGTAGGTCAAAAAGAGTTTGATGCAATACAGTTGTTATGTACTGCAAAAGGAACAACTGCAGGGATAGAGAGGATGTTTTCCACTTTTGGACTTGTACATACTAAACTACGGAATCAATTGGGTGTAGAAAAGGCAGCTAAATTAGTCCTTATGTTTAAATCTTTAAATAAAACTAATTAAATGATTGTTTAAATAATTTGATATTGTAGATGTAGAATTAATAATTATCACATATTGTTTGATAAACAATTTCTTTCTTGATTTGTAGTTAGAAATCACTTTGTTATTGTTTATTTCTTATTTCACCTTTTGCTTTTAAATTATTAAGAAATATTTTGTTGATAATGGTTAGTAATGTTTATTTCCAATGTATACCACAAGTAACAATAGTAATACAATACAACTTTAAATCTATGGTACACAAAATTGATTAATATTCCATAGAATTGAAATTATAAAAAAATCATGATTAAAATCAAAAAAATCCGATTAAAATCAAAAAAATCCGATTTTTTTGATTTTTTAAAAAAAATCATGATTTTTATACACCCTGCACCAAAATGTGATTATCTAAATGCATGATTAAAATACTATGTGTAAATTTCTGTAGAAAAGTAAAGTATATATATATTTTTTACTTTTCAAAAGAAAAATCTTTCTGCAAGAACTCTGTAACTTTCTGCGACAATGTTGCCGTGCTGCTGCGATTCTGACACGGGCCATTGTTTACATAATATTTACATTTATTAATAAATGTGTGATACTTTTCATACAATTTAAATTATTAAAGGAAAATAATATGCAATAGCAAAAGATTAATAACATTTGAAACTGCACAATTCATTTAATAACAAAAGTGAATACATTATCCATTAAATATGCTTTTGATACAGATAAATTATGTTTTAGCATAAGGATAAATAAAGCAATATTAAAAATAATAAACTTTTTTAATAAAACAAAAACTTGTCTTCATTTCGTTACTTGTTCAAAAATTAACTTTTTACAGGGGTCTGTCCAGGCCAAATTTACCACCATTTAGCAGTACCTTATCAAATTTAACTTCAGGAAAAACAATAGCTTCACGAAATACTCCTTGTTAAAATTTTATTTTTTAATCTCGTACGAAACGATAAATCCATATTTTTATGTTGATTTGTAAATATAATCTTTCCGATTATGTTTGAATTTTCACAAAAAAGGTACCTCCCAGAAAAACCTAGAGAGACCTAAGTTTTATTTTTCATATTATTTTTTTTCAAAATTGTGACATAATTTGAACAAAAGGGTTTTGGACAGTTTTGGTCTGGATGGTTTAAACTGTGGATTAATCCATTCTGTCCTGTCAAATCTGTTTATATAATTACTATTTACTATGCTTTCAATTGAGTTGATATAACACATTATTTAAAAATCACGGGGAGTTAAACTTTAAATTTGATAATCACTGCAATAAAAAAAAGTAAGAAAATAAATATAATAGGATAAATACCTGGATTTTAGAAGTATGAAAAAAAGTATTATGAAAGATTTTCTTAGCATTAGTTGCTTCCTCTTCAGTCTTATATCCAATAAAGGCAAACTGACGAAAAATTCCTTGCTTGTTATACTTTAATTGTAAGTCTGTAATTTCACCATTTGCCGAAAAAACCTCTTCTAATTTCTTTGCATTAATCTAATTTTTTAACAGAGAAATACATTTTTAAGTAACAAAATAAATTTATTATAAACTTTATGCATAACTTTTTCTAGGAAGTGACCAAAAAAAAAAAAAAAAAAAAACTTTATAATACTTTAGGGCAGGGGTGGCGAACCTTTATGCAACAACGTGCCATTTTTTTCAAAAAATTGTTTAATGGTGTCATAGACGTGCTGTCATATAATTTTGACTTCGTGATTATTGGGAAAATAATAATACTAAATACTATCAACTCAAAACTCTTTATTTACTATGAAAAAAAAATACATTTTGCAATGTCTCAGTTATAAGCGTAATTCAACTTAAAGTAACATCAGTGTGACTTCTGTTGTTGCAGATTAGATGACAAATAGCTTATATTAGGTTGTAAGATGTTAGTTTAAGCAGGACTGTTAAATCTTTTTTGCTAGTTATTTATTGTTATCTTGTTTTTTATGGTTATTAATTGTTTTTTTTTTTTTGAATTAATTGTAAATTTGTTTGTTAATAATTGTTTTTTTTCTTTGCTTGTTTTTTGTGAATTTCAATTTAATTGTTAAACTTTGTGATCGGTGGCGTGCCCAGAATATTGTGTCACACGCCATAAAGGGCACGCGTGCCATTGGTTCGCCATCTCTGCTTTAGGGAATGAATCAATGAAGGAATGAATTTGATTATCAAATTCTGAATCAGTGAATAGAAAATCAATAAAAATTGTAAAAAAAAAAAAAAATGCAAAAATCATAAGAATAATCAGAAAATATATTACAACTTTAGTAAAACTTTAAAAAAAAATAACCTTAAAATTATTTTCATGAAACTAGTGAAGTGTAATAAACAAAAAAATCATATCTAGTAAATTTTTTAAATAGATTAAAAGTTTTTATAATTATTTTTTAAAGAGTTTGATCTTGCATAAAATAGATATTATAGCTCATAAAGGAATAGTCTTAAATTATTAATAACATGTTTTATGTTGAAATAGAATTAAGTTTCCATACTATTTAGTAAAAAAATAAGATTATTTTAATTTAAATTCATGTGCACTTCATATTTTAGATTTACATAGAAGAAATTTTAAACGTAATACAGCGCGCCTTCACAGAGCTAAACCAATAAGAAAATAAAATAAATAAATATATCGTGAAGAAGAAGAAGAGAAAAATTCAATCGACATAAAATAAATTGTTAACTTACATCTTTAGGTAAATTTTTTACAACTATTCGAGACATATCTAAAATGAAAGAAAAATATTAATACTGTAGAAAATGGAACAGTTGATATACTTTATAATAACATATAACTTAAAAATATTGCCTTAAATTAATATATTCGATAAAATTTATTGATAATAATTCTTTAAGGCCCACCAAAATAAAATGAAAATAAACGTGATTGGAATGTTTACAAACATGAAGCACTTCAAACACGGTCGCGAGCAAGGCAAACATTGCACAAGTTTTTATATGAGTTTTGCTTCACTAAAGATCCATCCTCAATAGGTGATCACAACGCTCGAATACGCCATCTGGGGAGAAGGCCGGTTCCAAGAAAAAAGAAGAAGAAGGGGAGAAAAAAAAACCGGATCACACTAAATAATTTTTGTTCTAATGATCGAATCCGGATCAACAAGTTCTCGACATTATCTTATAACTAAAGTGTGTAGGTTTGGACCGAGAAGTTCCGGCGCGTTCAGGCGAGTATGAAGTCTGACGTGGAAGTGGTAGACGGCCGTTTTGTTCCCTCATCGTACTCTACATTCGTTCAGTCGTTTCGGGACTTTTCGTATCACTCGTGCAGATTTTAGTATAGAACGTAGTGTCCCCGTAATTTGTAGAATAAATACAATAGAGATTCTTTTTTTTTTTTTTTTTTTTTTTTTTTATCCTCACTCTTAGTGCTGCATTGTTTTAACCCTTTAAATCAGGGGTGTCAAACTCAAAAGCTAACTTGGGCCAAATAAACAATTGGCGATCGAAATGGGCTGCAGGTGGCGTAGAGCAGAACTCTTTTCCTATGGCAACACTTCACATGCTTTCCCCATTAGCGTGTGGAAAGTCATAGAGGAAGGAAGTACGTTAGTTTCTCTCTTGATTTTCATATAGATTAAAATCTTTTAACTTGAAAAACTATATGGAACTGAAAACTACATTAAACATAGTTCTGAAGAAAAGTATCACGGAAATTTTTAAAAATATTTTTATTAAGTAAAAAGGAACAATATTAAAAAAAGGGAAAATATCGTAGTACATTCCTATATAACTGAAAAGAGGAGGAGAGGGAAGGGAGAAGGGCTAAAGGCATGAAACCGGTCTCTCCCCAGATGGCGTATTCGAGTGTTGCGATCGCGAATGCTTAACTTTAGGTGGGCCGCAAAAAAAAAAAAAAAAAAAGAAAAATCAGTGTTCATAGAAACAGATATTTTTATTTCGAATAGTACGTTGTAATAAACATACATAAAGTTAAATTATTGTTTGATACTTGACATTTCTTCTCTGCTACTATCTTTCCTATTTCGGGAGAAATTCTATTGGCCGAGACTACTTTCAAAATTGACCCAACGTGAGCGTTATTAATACGGTTTCGGACAGGAGATTTATTTCCATTCATAACAGAAAATAATTGCTCGCACTGATAAGTACTTCCAAACATGGAAATAATTTCTTATGCCAATTTTCAAGTATTTTCAAACCTTGCCGGTAAATATTTGCTAAATTCAGGCATGCCTACTTCAATGAATTTTGCGTTCAAATTTGAGTTGCACTGAATTTCAATCACTTCCATTTGCATATTACTGGGTACTGAGTCTATATTTATTGAGAAAATCGAAGAAAAAAAACAAAATTTGTCTTCCAAAGAATTAAAATCTTTAAATCTTGTTTCAAATTCTGTTCTAAGATTTGAAATTTTTTCTGCGTATTTTTGATGCGATGCAGTATCCCGGGAATGGCAGGTGCCGCAAGTCAATTAGAATCTTACATTTTCGCGTGTACAATTTAAAATGATCCGTATAGTTTATAAATAAAGTATATTATAATTTTATATGCTAGTTTGCTTTCTAATTCACATTTCTATTTTATTTTTACTTTGCGTCGGATATATTGACTGGATCGCAAAAATTTTCATCTCGGGCCGCGAGTTTGACACCCCTGCTTTAAATGAGCATCTCAGATTGCAACTCTATTTTAATTTTTTAATGATCTAAGAGTTAAGACTAACTTGCGCTTTTAATTCTACCGTATAGTTTTAAATATCTAGCTCAGTTCAGAGCCCTTAAACAACTTCTGTAACCTCCGTTCGAGTTGAAAAGTCATACTTATCGATAGGCTGATTACTAGTTTAATATCCCTCTTGCAGCCAGAGCCGTTTTTGTGTTTATATCCTGTCCTGTCATAATCTGGGGGCCCTTTATGAGTAAATTTAGAGAAAAAATTTAATTTTGAATAACTTTTAAAAATGATTTTATTTTAAGAGTAAAAAACGTATAAATTAATTATAAAAGCTTATATACATTATTTTTATCGAAAATTTAAGGTAATAATACTTTTCGCGCTTTTTGAGAGACGAATCTTCTATCACATCATCAAAATCAATTTCCTGTAAGACATACAGTTTGATTTGCAGCTCAAAATCTGTAAGACTTAGAAACATCAAATTATGAAGGTGTGTAGAAAATATGCAAGGAGTTAGAAAGAATACAAGAAAATACAGTTTAAATATTGTTTTTTTTTATTTTTATAATAGTTGAAAAACGGACTTAATTTTGAGCCAATGTTTAACTACGTAGCCAAGAAATTTTAAAACTAATCCAGAAGACGAGGAAAGTCCTGGATCAGTTCCCAGAGGTATTGAATTTTTATGAGAACTTGGAGGAGTTTATAACCCCAACAGATTTAACATGCACCAGTCCCCATTTTATGCATGAGTATTATTCGGCAGGCTGAATTCCCAAATATACACACCTGCCTTGCGGATATTTTTAAAATTTTTTTTTTAACTTTAATAAATAAAGTCATTTGGATACTTGACATTCTTGAAAAATGCTTTCCAAATTACCATTTTTAACATTTATAACAAGTATCTTCAGTTCATTTAGAAGTAAACCATAATTCGGCCTTCATTTTCAGCTTATGTATATACACCAAAAATAAATTCAAAACTAGACTGGATATAACACAAGGACTGCAAATTTAACTGTCGGATATAAAACCTTATTTCAGATTGATAATGATAAAACGATGAAAAATCTACATTCCTCTAATTAAATATTTTAAAAATAGTCTGTTCGTAGGTTATAATGTTCGTAATTAACTTAATAAACTTTAATCCTAATGTCGGGGTTCCACCGATAGAAGGCATTTAATATATCAATGGAACACACTAAAGCTTTATATCAATTAGCAATTAGTTTTAGAATTATAATTATAGAATAATTATTTTCATTATAGAAAGAAAGGTTTTAAAAGACAAATATTTGTTAATGCTTGATATTCAATCAAAGAAAAAACATAACCCACATTGAAATCTAACGAATAGCCCCTGATAAATTTTGTGACAAAAAAAACTGAAACCTGATTGATTTCCGGATTTTAGAAACACCTTCTAGTTTCACTGTTCAGTCAAATTGGTTTCGATGGGTTTCATCCCACCTGTCTCACTAGTGATTCAGAATATTTTAATATCATTTTTGTTTCGTTCTTACTTAATATTAATTTGTTTGTGACAATTATTTTTTTACTACATTTTTGCGAGAAGTTTAAAAATAAAATATTAAGGGCATTAACTGTAATATATATATATATATATATTTTTTGCATGCTTCTTTTACCTATATCATCCATACCCACAAGCAACTGTCTGCTCTAAATACTGCAATAATATAAAATGAGATAGCCAAACAAAACATATGGAGTTATTTAAATTCATGTTCGAAAGTATTAATTGTTTTTTGAATTGACAATTTCAGTCATCTTTTAGGTATTTAAAACTGCAGCATATCACATGAAAGTATTAAATATATCATTTTTACAATAAAGTAAAATAAAAGTGAATTCTGATCCTTAGGAATAGATATTAAATAGTCTCATGATCGATGGAGCATAATTACCTTTCAAACAAATCAATTTTTTTTAACCTTTAAAACTAAAAATTTGCTTATTTTTAAATAATTTATTAATACTTAAATTGTTTAAAAGATGATATGATAACGTAGTTTTTTAATTTTATTCAGTCATTTATTTTTATTTCTCATTTTTTTCATTTTTTATTTTTATTTTATTGAATTAAATGCACCCGTTTAAAATAAAAACAAAGCTGTCAAAATTTCATATATATTTTCAATTTAAATTTTAAGAAATTGTTTCGACTTTGATTTGGAAATTTTAAAGCCTTATTAATTAAAAAATTGAGAAGCCTTATTAACTTTAAACTCAAAATAACAACAAAAAAATCAAGGAGTTAAAAATAGAAATAATAAAATCAATAAACAATAAAATCTTAAGCTAACTAAATAAATTAATTTTGTGTACGAAATATGATATTACAAATTAAACATATTTCATATTTAGGGGAAATATGGAAAATTTGGTCATACAGGAGTTATAAAAATCTTTTTTCTCATGTTTAAACATTTGTTTAGCTGGTGATCATTTGATTTCAATGCTCTATTAAGCAAAATCATATGTTGTTTCTGTCTACTAGCAGTAAGTAAAATTAAAATAAAATTACATTTGCTATCTAGATTTCATCCAGAACAGATCAAATCAAGAGTTTTGGCAGACAGGCCAGTCAAAGAGGGAATTGAAGAGCTGCCCGCCATTTAAATAAATATATAAATCAAAAATCACAATGAATAAGTAAAAAACTGCGCAAACCTTTCACGTTTTCCCTAACCACAACCAAAATTGATATAATAAAAAAATATTTGCTTACCTCCAACGTGAAAGATTTATGTCTTATATCCTACGAAAATTTGATTTAGAAATACAATTCACGGATTCTCTTACGAATAATTTGAAAAATAACAAAGTTTTATCAACTACAAAAATTGAGTAAATTAAACAATTAGGCTAGTTGAAACATTTAGGATGATTAAAGGAAAAAAAAAAGCTTTTATAATAAATTAGAAAAAATATCTAAATTTTCTAAGGAAGAAAATTTAGAATTGAATGAGGTCCAATTTAACGGGCACTATGGAAATCTCAAGACAGAGTGACCCAAAGGAATTCTAACACGACCCTCCCCCTATTTACAGACCTAGAAATTTTTTCTTCCTAGAAATTTATGACCGGAAATCAGACAAAAGGGTGTTTCTGTGGATATCTGATATTTCCGAAGTTCGGAAAAAGAGCCCCAAGGCAATATTAAGAAGCTAAAAACATTTTCTCACAGTGTAAGGTGAGGAGGCTATTTGACAACTTTGTGGGTGGGGATATTTTCATCTGTGGAAAGAGCGTTTTATTGCTCTTTTGGTTAGAAAAGAGAAGAATAGCAGTTATTTTATATTTGCAAACACTTCGATTAGAATTTGAAAAGCATCCGACATTGTAAGAAAGAAAAAAATATATATTATGGGCTTCAAAGGGCCTCAGCTCTGAGTAAAACTTAAAAAAAAAAAGAAAAAAAGTGGGGTTTGGGGGACCTCTTAAGATAAGTAACAAATGAGTTAGAATTAAAAAATAATAATTCCTGCAATTAGATTTCAGACATTTCGGGGGCCCCAGTAGAACTCGGGGCCCTGCGCCAGGGCCCACTGGGCCCATCCTTAAAAACGGCTCTGTTGCAGTCCCTTAACCGTGAGGTTTCATTTAATTTAAAACTTCGTTTATGTAAATCCAGATTCTTTTCTAGTAAAACACTAATTTACAAAGATAATATACATAAAATTTCTTTTCACATTGTAAGGCACTTCCTAACTACACGTTGCTTAGTCATTTTTTTTAATATCTATTTTCCCCTAAATAGAACAATCGTGAGAAACTGGTTCGAATGTATTACGGTATATTGTGGGTGTATCCGTTTCAGGAAAACACTTAATTCTTTTAATTCTTAACACTTAATTCTCAACACTTAATTCTGCATAACTTAATTCTGACTAAACTTAGCATGTCCTAAATAAAATGTGGGATAGTCTGTTGCCATACTCCCATCATAAGTGGCGCTACAAGTGATTGTTAACGACAATTGGATGCAATAGTTTAAAATTGGATTCAGTATTGCGAGTCTGATTCAGCGCATCTGCATTAAAATAAAGGCACGTAATTTTTAGTAGTGTTATTTGGAATAATCATAAATTTGCACCAATAAATTTTGTAATTCTCGATAAAATTTAACATTTCAATAAACTTACTGTCATACATAATTGATATTTAAGATTAAATATCTATTCATAAACACTGACTTCACACACAGGAAAAACCCCATGCATGCTAGAATATCCAAAATGTTACAATAGAAGTCGAAAAAGAGCAAATAAACTGATTTTCCAGGATTTTTCAGTTTTTTCCCATTTTCCCAATAAAATTTTTTTTTATTCATACAGGAAACTCCAGAATATCGAAAAACACATAAAAAAATATATTATTTAAAATAAACAAAAAAATAAAAAAAATACAAATTTTTGAAGATTTGACCGTCCCTGGGATTTGAACCCAGGACCCCTCCCCCCTGCAGCAAATTTGCTTGTCTGGTGGCCTACCTTCCAGACCACGGCGATACGTGAAGCCTACCACAGTTTCTCTTCAAAAGCTCTCTCCTCTCATCTTCGCAATATACCTATTGGGGCCCACTGTGACCACCCTAATTGGCCTATAAAAATTATCTTCAGCAGCCGTGTTTGGACCACAGTCCCCTACGTAAGGTCCGAATTAGAAAATTATACCTTTATATTAAAGAACCTTTTTCCGGTTAATTAACAAAATCTATTATGGCCCATTGTGTGCCCCCTAATTAGTGTATAAAAATTCTCTTTGGTACGATTGTTTGGTATATTAATCTCTAATTTTTGGCAGAGTTTAAAAATTATAAGTTAAAATTAAAGGGAATTACGGAGTGAGTCGCGCCCGTAGCTCAGGAGTTGAAATTTATTCGTTTTTGGGCTATTATTCGCTCTTTTCCGAAAAAAGAACAGTTATTTATATTTATAGAAGACTTTATTCATGTTGAAGAGGCGAAAAATAAATTTAAAAACAATAAAATAAAATAAATAGAGAAAAAAATTAAATTCAACCAGTGCACAGATCCGAACCCCTCTCCATCGAGTCTACAATCTTCTTTACCCATGGCGCTAACAACCACACCACGAGTCACACGTTGCTTTCGTGAATATATAGCTTAAAAAACTTTTTTCCGGTTAATTAACAAAATCTATTTTGGCTTATTGTGCGCCTCCTAATTAGTGTACAAAAATTCCCTTCGGTACGATTGTTTGGTATATTAATCTCTAATTTCTGGCAGAGTTTAAAAATTATAAGTTAATATTGAAGGGAGTTACGGAGTGAGTCGTGTGCGTAGCTCCGGAGTTGAAATTTATCCGATTTTTGGCTATTATTCGCTCTTTCCCAAAAGAACAGTTATTGTTATGTATAGAAGACTTTATTCATGTTAAAGTGTCGAAAAATAAATTAAAAAACAATAAAATAAAATAAATAGAGAAAAAAATTAAATTCAACCAGTGTGCTGAACCGAACCCCTCTCCATCGTGTCTACAATCTTCTTTACCCATGGCGCTAACAACCACACCACGAGTCACACGTTGCTTTCGTGAATATATAGCTTAAAAAACTTTTTTCCGGTTAATTAACAAAATCTATTTTGGCTTATTGTGCGCCTCCTAATTAGTGTACAAAAATTCCCTTCGGTACGATTGTTTGGTATATTAATCTCTAATTTCTGGCAGAGTTTAAAAATTATAAGTTAATATTGAAGGGAGTTACGGAGTGAGTCGTGTGCGTAGCTCCGGAGTTGAAATTTATCCGATTTTTGGCTATTATTCGCTCTTTCCCAAAAGAACAGTTATTGTTATGTATAGAAGACTTTATTCATGTTAAAGTGTCGAAAAATAAATTAAAAAACAATAAAATAAAATAAATAGAGAAAAAAATTAAATTCAACCAGTGTGCTGAACCGAACCCCTCTCCATCGTGTCTACAATCTTCTTTACCCATGGCGCTAACAACCACACCACGACTCATACGTTCCTTTCACGAATATACAGCTAAAAGAACTTTTTTACGGTTAATTAACAAAATCTATTTTGGCCCATTGTGTGCCCCCTAATTAGTGTATAAAAATTCCCTTCGGTACGATTGTTTGGTATATTAATCTCTAATTTCTGGCAGAGTTTGAAAATTATAAGTTAATTTTAAAGGGAGTTACGGAGTGAGTCGTGCGCGTAGCTCCGGAGCTGAAATTTATCCCTTTTTTATGCTATTATTCGCTCTTTCCCAAAAGGAGAACAGTTATTTTTATTTATAGAAGACTTTATTCATGTTGAAGTGTCGAAAAATAAATTTAAAAAAATAAAATAAAATAAATAGAAAAAAAAATTAAAATTTAACCAGTGCCCTGGACCGAACCCCTCAACATCGAGTCTTCAATCTTCTTTACCCATGTCGCTAACAACCACACCACGACTCACACGTTGCTTTCACGAATATATAGCTTAAAGAACTTTTTTCCGGTTAATTAACAAAATCTATTTTGGCCCATTGTGTGCCCCCTAATTAGTGTATAAAAATTCCCTTTGGTACGATTGTTTTGTATATTAATTTCTAATTTCTGGCAGAGTTTGAAAATTATAAGTTAATACTGAAGGGAGTTACGGAGTGAGTCGTGTGCGTATCTCCGGAGTTGAAATTTATCCCTTTTTTATGCTATTATTCGCTCTTTCCCAAAAGAAGAACAGTTATTTTTATTTATAGAAGACTTTATTCATGTTGAAGTGTCGAAAAATAAATTAAAATAAATAAAATGAAATAAATAGAAAAAAAATTAAAATTTAACCAGTGCCGTGGACCGAACCCCTCACCATCGATTCTTCAATCTTCTTCACCCCTGTCGCTAACAACCACACCACGACTCACACGTTGCTTTCACGAATATATAGCTTAAAGAACTTTTTTTCGGTTAATTAACAAAATTTATTTTGGCCCATTGTATGCCCCCTAATTAGTGTATAAAAATTCCCTTTGGTACGATTGTTTTGTATATTAATCTCTAATTTCTGGCAGAGTTTGAAAATTATAAGTTAATATTAAAGGGAGTTACGGAGTGAGTCGTGTGCGTATCTCCGGAGTTGAAATTTATTCCTTTTTTATGCTATTATTCGCTCTTTCCCAAAAGAAGAGCAGTTATTTTTATTTATAGAAGACTTTATTCATGTTGAAGTGTCGAAAAATAAATTTAAAAAAATAAAATAAAATAAATAGAAAAAAAAAAAATTAAAATTTAACCAGTGCCCTGGACCGAACCCCTCACCATCGAGTCTTCACTCTTCTTTACCCATGTCGCTAACAACCACACCACGACTCACACGTTGCTTTCACGAATATATAGCTTAAAGAACTTTTTTCCGGTTAATTAACAAAATCTATTTTGGCCCATTGTGTGCCCCCTAATTAGTGTATAAAAATTCCCTTTGGTACGATTGTTTTGTATATTAATTTCTAATTTCTGGCAGAGTTTGAAAATTATAAGTTAATACTGAAGGGAGTTACGGAGTGAGTCGTGTGCGTATCTCCGGAGTTGAAATTTATCCCTTTTTTATGCTATTATTCGCTCTTTCCCAAAAGAAGAACAGTTATTTTTATTTATAGAAGACTTTATTCATGTTGAAGTGTCGAAAAATAAATTAAAAAAAATAAAATGAAATAAATAGAAAAAAAATTAAAATTTAACCAGTGCCGTGGACCGAACCCCTCACCATCGATTCTTCAATCTTCTTCACCCCTGTCGCTAACAACCACACCACGACTCACATGTTGCTTTCACGAATATATAGCTTAAAGAACTTTTTTTCGGTTAATTAACAAAATCTATTTTGGCCCATTGTATGCCCCCTAATTAGTGTATAAAAATTCCCGTTGGTACGATTGTTTTGTATATTAATCTCTAATTTCTGGCAGAGTTTGAAAATTATAAGTTAATATTAAAGGGAGTTACGGAGTGAGTCGTGTGCGTATCTCCGGAGTTGAAATTTATCCCTTTTTTATGCTATTATTCGCTCTTTCCCAAAATAAGAGCAGTTATTTTTATTTATAGAAGACTTTATTCATGTTGAAGTGTCGAAAAATAAATTTAAAAAAATAAGATAAAATAAATAGAAAAAAAAAAATAAAATTTAACCAGTGCCCTGGACCGAACCCCTCACCATCGAGTCTTCACTCTTCTTTACCCATGTCGCTAACAACCACACCACGACTCACACGTTGCTTTCACGAATATATAGCTTAAAGAACTTTTTTTCGGTTAATTAACAAAATCTATTTTGGCCCATTGTATGCCCCCTAATTAGTGTATAAAAATTCCCTTTAAAACGATTGTTTTGTATATTAATCTCTAATTTCTGGCAGAGTTTGAAAATTATAAGTTAATATTAAAGGAAGTTACGGAGTGAGTCGTGTGCGTATCTCCGGAGTTGAAATTTATCCCTTTTTTATGCTATTATTCGCTCTTTCCCAAAATAAGAGCAGTTATTTTTATTTATAGAAGACTTTATTCATGTTGAAGTGTCGAAAAATAAATTTAAAAAAATAAAATAAAATAAATAGAAAAAAAAAATTAAAATTTAACCAGTGCCCTGGACCGAACACCTCACCATCGAGTCTTCACTCTTCTTTACCCATGTCGCTAACAACCACACCACGACTCACACGTTGCTTTCACGAATATATAGCTTAAAGAACTTTTTTCCGGTTAATTAACAAAATCTATTTTGGCCCATTGTGTGCCCCCTAATTAGTGTATAAAAATTCCCTTTGGTACGATTGTTTTGTATATTAATTTCTAATTTCTGGCAGAGTTTGAAAATTATAAGTTAATACTGAAGGGAGTTACGGAGTGAGTCGTGTGCGTATCTCCGGAGTTGAAATTTATCCCTTTTTTATGCTATTATTCGCTCTTTCCCAAAAGAAGAACAGTTATTTTTATTTATAGAAGACTTTATTCATGTTGAAGTGTCGAAAAATAAATTAAAAAAAATAAAATGAAATAAATAGAAAAAATTAAAATTTAACCAGTGCCGTGGACCGAACCCCTCACCATCGATTCTTCAATCTTCTTCACCCCTGTCGCTAACAACCACACCACGACTCACACGTTGCTTTCACGAATATATAGCTTAAAGAACTTTTTTTCGGTTAATTAACAAAATCTATTTTGGCCCATTGTATGCCCCCTAATTAGTGTATAAAAATTCCCTTTGGTACGATTGTTTTGTATATTAATCTCTAATTTCTGGCAGAGTTTGAAAATTATAAGTTAATATTAAAGGGAGTTACGGAGTGAGTCGTGTGCGTATCTCCGGAGTTGAAATTTATCCCTTTTTTATGCTATTATTCGCTCTTTCCCAAAATAAGAGCAGTTATTTTTATTTATAGAAGACTTTATTCATGTTGAAGTGTCGAAAAATAAATTAAAAAAAATAAAATGAAATAAATAGAAAAAAAATTAAAATTTAACCAGTGCCGTGGACCGAACCCCTCACCATCGATTCTTCAATCTTCTTCACCCCTGTCGCTAACAACCACACCACGACTCACACGTTGCTTTCACGAATATATAGCTTAAAGAACTTTTTTTCGGTTAATTAACAAAATCTATTTTGGCCCATTGTATGCCCCCTAATTAGTGTATAAAAATTCCCTTTGGTACGATTGTTTTGTATATTAATCTCTAATTTCTGGCAGAGTTTGAAAATTATAAGTTAATATTAAAGGGAGTTACGGAGTGAGTCGTGTGCGTATCTCCGGAGTTGAAATTTATCCCTTTTTTATGCTATTATTCGCTCTTTCCCAAAATAAGAGCAGTTATTTTTATTTATAGAAGACTTTATTCATGTTGAAGTGTCGAAAAATAAATTTAAAAAAATAAAATAAAATAAATAGAAAAAAAAATTAAAATTTAACCAGTGCCCTGGACCGAACCCCTCACCATCGAGTCATCACTCTTCTTTACCCATGTCGCTAAAAACCACACCACGACTCACACGTTGCTTTCACGAATATATAGCTTAAAGAACTTTTTTCCGGTTAATTAACAAAATCTATTTTGGCCCATTGTGTGCCCCCTAATTAGTGTATAAAAATTCCCTTTGGTACGATTGTTTTGTATATTAATTTCTAATTTCTGGCAGAGTTTGAAAATTATAAGTTAATATTAAAGGGAGTTACGGAGTGAGTCGTGTGCGTATCTCCGGAGTTGAAATTTATCCCTTTTTTATGCTATTATTCGCTCTTTCCCAAAAGAAGAACAGTTATTTTTATTTATAGAGGACTTTATTCATGTTGAAGTGTCGAAAAATAAATTTAAAAAAATAAAATAAAATAAATAGAAAAAAAAATTAAAATTTAACCAGTGCCCTGGACCGAACCCCTCACCATCGAGTCTTCACTCTTCTTTACCCATGTCGCTAACAACCACACCACGCCTCACACGTTGCTTTCACGAATATATAGCTTAAAGAACTTTTTTCCGGTTAATTAACGAAATCTATTTTGGCCCATTGTGTGCCCCCTAATTAGTGTATAAAAATTCCCTTTGGTACGATTGTTTTGTATATTAATTTCTAATTTCTGGCAGAGTTTGAAAATTATAAGTTAATACTGAAGGGAGTTACGGAGTGAGTCGTGTGCGTATCTCCGGAGTTGAAATTTATCCCTTTTTTATGCTATTATTCGCTCTTTCCCAAAAGAAGAACAGTTATTTTTATTTATAGAAGACTTTATTCATGTTAAAGTGTCGAAAAATAAATTTAAAAAAATAAAATAAAATAAATAGAAAAAAAAAAATTAAAATTTAACCAGTGCCCTGGACCGAACCCCTCACCATCGAGTCTTCACTCTTCTTTACCCATGTCGCTACCAACCACACCACGACTCACACGTTGCTTTCACGAATATATAGCTTAAAGAACTTTTTTCCGGTTAATTAACAAAATCTATTTTGGCCCATTGTGTGCCCCCTAATTAGTGTATAAAAATTCCCTTTGGTACGATTGTTTTGTATATTAATTTCTAATTTCTGGCAGAGTTTGAAAATTATAAGTTAATACTGAAGGGAGTTACGGAGTGAGTCGTGTGCGTATCTCCGGAGTTGAAATTTATCCCTTTTTTATGCTATTATTCGCTCTTTCCCAAAAGAAGAACAGTTATTTTTATTTATAGAAGACTTTATTCATGTTAAAGTGTCGAAAAATAAATTTAAAAAAATAAAATAAAATAAATAGAAAAAAAAAATTAAAATTTAACCAGTGCCCTGGACCGAACCCCTCACCATCGAGTCTTCACTCTTCTTTACCCATGTCGCTACCAACCACACCACGACTCACACGTTGCTTTGACGAATATATAGCTTAAAGAACTTTTTTCCGGTTAATTAACAAAATCTATTTTGGCCCATTGTGTGCCCCCTAATTAGTGTATAAAAATTCCCTTTGGTACGATTGTTTTGTATATTAATTTCTAATTTCTGGCAGGGTTTGAAAATTATAAGTTAATACTGAAGGGAGTTACGGAGTGAGTCGTGTGCGTATCTCCGGAGTTGAAATTTATCCCTTTTTTATGCTATTATTCACTCTATCTCAAAAGAAGAACAGTTATTTTTATTTATAGAAGACTTTATTCATGTTGAAGTGTCGAAAAATAAATTAAAAAAAAATAAAATAAAATAAATAGAAAAAAAAATTAATATTTAACCAGTGCCGTGGACCGAACCCCTCACCATCGATTCTTCAATCTTCTTCACCCCTGTCGCTAACAACCACACCACGACTCACTCGTTGCTTTCACGAATATATAGCTTAAAGAACTTTTTTCCGGTTAATTAACAAAATCTATTTTGGCCCGTTGTGTGCCCCCTAATTAGTGTATAAAAATTCCCTTTGGTACGATTGTTTTGTATATTAATCTCTAATTTCTGGCAGAGTTTGAAAATTATAAGTTAATATTAAAGGGAGTTGCGGAGTGAGTCGTGTGCGTATCTCCGGAGTTGAAATTTATCCCTTTTTTATGCTATTATTCGCTCTTTCCCAAAAGAAGAACAGTCATTTTTATTTATAGAAGACTTTATTCATGTTAAAGTGTCGAAAAATAAATTAAAAAAAGTAAAATAAAATAAATAGAAAAAAAAATTAAAATTTAACCAGTGCCCTGGACCGAACCCCTCACCATCGAGTCTTCAATCTACTTCACCCATGTCGCTAACAACCACACCACGACTCACACGTTGCTTTCACGAATATATAGCTTAAAGAACTTTTTTCCGGTTAATTAACAAAATCTATTTTGGCCCATTGTGTGCCCCCTAATTAGTGTATAAAAATTCCCTTTGGTACGATTGTTTTGTATATTAATCTCTAATTTCTGGCAGAGTTTGAAAATTATAAGTTAATATTAAAGGGAGTTACGGAGTGAGTCGTGTGCGTATCTCCGGAGTTGAAATTTATCCCTTTTTTATGCTATTATTCGCTCTTTCCCAAAAGAAGAACAGTTCTTTTTATTTATAGAAGACTTTATTCATGTTGAAGTGTCGAAAAATAAATAAAAAAATAAAATGAAATAAATAGAAAAAAAATTAAAATTTAACTAGTGCCCTGGACCGAACCCCTCACCATCGAGTCTTCAATCTTCTTCACCCATGTGGCTAACAACCACTCCACGACTCACACGGTGCTTTCACGAATATATAGCTTTAAGAACTTTTTTCCGGTTAATTAACAAAATCTATTTTGGCCCATTGTGTGCACCCTAATTAGTGTATAAAAATTCCCTTTGGTACGATTGTTTTGTATATTAATCTCAAATTTCTGGCAGAGTTTGAAAATTATAACTTAATATTAAAGGGAGTTACGGAGTGAGTCGTGTGCGTATCTCCGGAGTTGAAATTTATCCCTTTTTTATGCTATTATTCGCTCTTTCCCAAAAGAACAGTTATTTTTATTTATAGAAGACTTTATTCATGTTGAAGTGTCGAAAAATAAATTAAAAAAAATACAATAAAATAAATAGAAAAAAAAATTAAAATTTAACCATGGCCGTGGACCAAACCCCTCACCATCGATTCTTCAATCTTCTTCACCCCTGTCGCTAACAACCACACCACGACTCACACGTTGCTTTCACGAATATATAGCTTAAAGAACTTTTTTCCGGTTAATAAACAAAATCTATTTTGGCCCATTGTGTGCCCCCTAATTAGTGTATAAAAATTCCTTTTGGTACGATTGTTTTGTATATTAATTTCTAATTTCTGGCAGAGTTTGAAAATTATAAGTTAATACTGAAGGGAGTTACGGAGTGAGTCGTGTGCGTATCTCCGAAGTTGAAATTTATCCCTTTTTTATGCTATTATTCGCTCTTTCCCAAAAGAAGAACAGTTATTTTTATTTATAGAAGACTTTATTCATGTTGAAGTGTCGAAAAAAAAATTTAAAAAAATAAAATAAAATAAATAGAAAAAAAAATTAAAATTTAACCAGTGCCCTGGACCGAACCCCTCACCATCGAGTCTTCACTCTTCTTTACCCATGTCGCTAACAATCACCACGACTCACACGTTGCTTTCACGAATATATAGCTTAAAGAACTTTTTTCCGGTTAATTAACAAAATCTATTTTGGCCCATTGTGTGCCCCCTAATTAGTGTATAAAAATTCCCTTTGGTACGATTGTTTTGTATATTAATTTCTAATTTCTGGCAGAGTTTGAAAATTATAAGTTAATACTGAAGGGAGTTACGGAGTGAGTCGTGTGCGTATCTCCGGAGTTGAAATTTATCCCTTTTTTATGCTATTATTCGCTCTTTCCCAAAAGAAGAACAGTTATATTTATTTATAGAAGACTTTATTCATGTTGAAGTGTCGATAAAATAAATTAAAAAAAATAAAATAAAATAAATAGAAAAAAAAATTAATATTAAACCAGTGCCGTGGACCGAACCCCTCACCATCGATTCTTCAATCTTCTTCACCCCTGTCGCTAACAACCACACCACGACTCACTCGTTGCTTTCACGAATATATAGCTTAAAGAACTTTTTTCCGGTTAATTAACAAAATCTATTTTGGCCCGTTGTGTGCCCCCTAATTAGTGTATAAAAATTCCCTTTGGTACGATTGTTTTGTATATTAATCTCTAATTTCTGGCAGAGTTTGAAAATTATAAGTTAATATTAAAGGGAGTTGCGGAGTGAGTCGTGTGCGTATCTCCGGAGTTGAAATTTATCCCTTTTTTATGCTATTATTTGCTCTTTCCCAAAAGAAGAACAGTTATTTTTATTTATAGAAGACTTTATTCATGTTGAAGTGTCGAAAAATAAATAAAAAAATAAAATGAAATAAATAGAAAAAAAATTAAAATTTAACTAGTGCCCTGGACCGAACCCCTCACCATCGAGTCTTCAATCTTCTTCACCCATGTCGCTAACAACCACTCCACGACTCACACGGTGCTTTCACGAATATATAGCTTTAAGAACTTTTTTCCGGATAATTAACAAAATCTATTTTGGCCCATTGTGTGCCCCCTAATTAGTGTATAAAAATTCCCTTTGGTACGATTGTTTTGTATATTAATCTCTAATTTCTGGCAGAGTTTGAAAATTATAAGTTAATATTAAAGGGAGTTACGGAGTGAGTCGTGTGCGTATCTCCGGAGTTGAAATTTATCCCTTTTTTATGCTATTATTCGCTCTTTCCCAAAAGAAGAACAGTTATTTTTATTTATAGAAGACTTTATTCATGTTGAAGTGTCGAAAAATAAATTAAAAAAAATAAAATAAAATAAATAGAAAAAAAATTAAAATTTAACCATGGCCGTGGACCAAACCCCTCACCATCGATTCTTCAATCTTCTTCACCCCTGTCGCTAACAACCACACCACGACTCACACGTTGCTTTCACGAATATATAGCTTAAAGAACTTTTTTCCGGTTAATAAACAAAATCTATTTTGGCCCATTGTGTGCCCCCTAATTAGTGTATAAAAATTCCTTTTGGTACGATTGTTTTGTATATTAATTTCTAATTTCTGGCAGAGTTTGAAAATTATAAGTTAATACTGAAGGGAGTTACGGAGTGAGTCGTGTGCGTATCTCCGAAGTTGAAATTTATCCCTTTTTTATGCTATTATTCGCTCTTTCCCAAAAGAAGAACAGTTATTTTTATTTATAGAAGACTTTATTCATGTTGAAGTGTCGAAAAAAAAATTTAAAAAAATAAAATAAAATAAATAGAAAAAAAAATTAAAATTTAACCAGTGCCCTGGACCGAACCCCTCACCATCGAGTCTTCACTCTTCTTTACCCATGTCGCTAACAATCACCACGACTCACACGTTGCTTTCACGAATATATAGCTTAAAGAACTTTTTTCCGGTTAATTAACAAAATCTATTTTGGCCCATTGTGTGCCCCCTAATTAGTGTATAAAAATTCCCTTTGGTACGATTGTTTTGTATATTAATTTCTAATTTCTGGCAGAGTTTGAAAATTATAAGTTAATACTGAAGGGAGTTACGGAGTGAGTCGTGTGCGTATCTCCGGAGTTGAAATTTATCCCTTTTTTATGCTATTATTCGCTCTTTCCCAAAAGAAGAACAGTTATATTTATTTATAGAAGACTTTATTCATGTTGAAGTGTCGATAAAATAAATTAAAAAAAATAAAATAAAATAAATAGAAAAAAAAATTAATATTAAACCAGTGCCGTGGACCGAACCCCTCACCATCGATTCTTCAATCTTCTTCACCCCTGTCGCTAACAACCACACCACGACTCACTCGTTGCTTTCACGAATATATAGCTTAAAGAACTTTTTTCCGGTTAATTAACAAAATCTATTTTGGCCCGTTGTGTGCCCCCTAATTAGTGTATAAAAATTCCCTTTGGTACGATTGTTTTGTATATTAATCTCTAATTTCTGGCAGAGTTTGAAAATTATAAGTTAATATTAAAGGGAGTTGCGGAGTGAGTCGTGTGCGTATCTCCGGAGTTGAAATTTATCCCTTTTTTATGCTATTATTCGCTCTTTCCCAAAAGAAGAACAGTTATTTTTATTTATAGAAGACTTTATTCATGTTGAAGTGTCGAAAAATAAATAAAAAAATAAAATGAAATAAATAGAAAAAAAATTAAAATTTAACTAGTGCCCTGGACCGAACCCCTCACCATCGAGTCTTCAATCTTCTTCACCCATGTCGCTAACAACCACTCCACGACTCACACGGTGCTTTCACGAATATATAGCTTTAAGAACTTTTTTCCGGATAATTAACAAAATCTATTTTGGCCCATTGTGTGCCCCCTAATTAGTGTATAAAAATTCCCTTTGGTACGATTGTTTTGTATATTAATCTCTAATTTCTGGCAGAGTTTGAAAATTATAAGTTAATATTAAAGGGAGTTACGGAGTGAGTCGTGTGCGTATCTCCGGAGTTGAAATTTATCCCTTTTTTATGCTATTATTCGCTCTTTCCCAAAAGAAGAACAGTTATTTTTATTTATAGAAGACTTTATTCATGTTGAAGTGTCGAAAAATAAATTAAAAAAAATAAAATAAAATAAATAGAAAAAAAATTAAAATTTAACCATGGCCGTGGACCAAACCCCTCACCATCGATTCTTCAATCTTCTTCACCCCTGTCGCTAACAACCACACCACGACTCACACGTTGCTTTCACGAATATATAGCTTAAAGAACTTTTTTCCGGTTAATAAACAAAATCTATTTTGGCCCATTGTGTGCCCCCTAATTAGTGTATAAAAATTCCCTTTGGTACGATTGTTTTGTATATTAATTTCTAATTTCTGGCAGAGTTTGAAAATTATAAGTTAATACTGAAGGGAGTTACGGAGTGAGTCGTGTGCGTATCTCCGAAGTTGAAATTTATCCCTTTTTTATGCTATTATTCGCTCTTTCCCAAAAGAAGAACAGTTATTTTTATTTATAGAAGACTTTATTCATGTTGAAGTGTCGAAAAATAAATTAAAAAAAATAAAATAAAATAAATAGAAAAAAAAATTAAAATTTATCCATGGCCGTGGACCAAACCCCTCACCATCGATTCTTCAATCTTCTTCACCCCTGTCGCTAACAACCACACCACGACTCACACGTTGCTTTCACGAATATATAGCTTAAAGAACTTTTTTCCGGTTAATAAACAAAATCTATTTTGGCCCATTGTGTGCCCCCTAATTAGTGTATAAAAATTCCCTTTGGTACGATTGTTTTGTATATTAATTTCAAATTTCTGGCAGAGTTTGAAAATTATAAGTTAATATTAAAGGGAGTTACGGAGTGAGTCGTGTGCGTATCTCCGGAGTTGAAATTTATCCCTTTTTTATGCTATTATTCGCTCTTTCCCAAAATAAGAGCAGTTATTTTTATTTATAGAAGACTTTATTCATGTTGAAATGTCGAAAAATTTAAAAAAATTTAAAAAAATAAAATAAAATAAATAGAAAAAAAAATTAAAATTTAACCAGTGCCCTGGACCGAACCCCTCACCATCGAGTCTTCACTCTTCTTTACCCATGTCGCTAACAACCACACCACGACTCACACGTTGCTTTCACGAATATATAGCTTAAAGAACTTTTTTCCGGTTAATTAACAAAATCTATTTTGGCCCATTGTGTGCCCCCTAATTAGTGTATAAAAATTCCCTTTGGTACGATTGTTTTGTATATTAATTTCTAATTTCTGGCAGAGTTTGAAAATTATAAGTTAATACTGAAGGGAGTTACGGAGTGAGTCGTGTGCGTATCTCCGGAGTTGAAATTTATCCCTTTTTTATGCTATTATTCGCTCTTTCCCAAAAGAAGAACAGTTATTTTTATTTATAGAAGACTTTATTCATGTTGAAGTGTCGAAAAATAAATTAAAAAAAATAAAATAAAATAAATAAAAAAAAAAATTAATTTTTAACCAGTGCCGTGGACCGAACCCCTCACCATCGATTCTTCAATCTTCTTCACCCCTGTCGCTAACAACCACACCACGACTCACTCGTTGCTTTCACGAATATATAGCTTAAAGAACTTTTTTCCGGTTAATTAACAAAATCTATTTTGGCCCGTTGTGTGCCCCCTAATTAGTGTATAAAAATTCCCTTTGGTACGATTGTTTTGTATATTAATCTCTAATTTCTGGCAGAGTTTGAAAATTATAAGTTAATATTAAAGGGAGTTGCGGAGTGAGTCGTGTGCCTATCTCCGGAGTTGAAATTTATCCCTTTTTTATGCTATTATTCGCTTTTTCCCAAAAGAAGAACAGTTATTTTTATTTATAGAAGACTTTATTCATGTTGAAGTGTCGAAAAATAAATTAAAAAAAATAAAATAAAATAAATAGAAAAAATAATTAATATTTAACCAGTGCCGTGGACCGAACCCCTCACCATCGATTCTTCAATCTTCTTCACCCCTGTCGCTAACAACCACACCACAACTCACACGTTGCTTTCACGAATATATAGCTTAAAGAATTTTTTTCCGGTTAATTAACAAAATCTATTTTGGCCCATTGTGTGCCCCCTAATTAGTGTATAAAAATTCCCTTTGGTACGATTATTTTGTATATTAATCTCAAATTTCTGGCAGAGTTTGAAAATTATAACTTAATATTAAAGGGAGTTACGGAGTGAGTCGTGTGCGTATCTCCGGAGTTGAAATTTATCCCTTTTTTATGCTATTATTCACTCTTTCCCAAAAGAAGAACAGTTATTTTTATTTATAGAAGACTTTATTCATGTTGAAGTGTCGAAAAATAAATAAAAAAATAAAATGAAATAAATAGAAAAAAAATTAAAATTTAACTAGTGCCCTGGACCGAACCCCTCACCATCGAGTCTTCAATCTTCTTCACCCATGTCGCTAACAACCACACCACGACTCACACGGTGCTTTCACGAATATATAGCTTTAAGAACTTTATTCCGGTTAATTAACAAAATCTATTTTGGCCCATTGTGTGCCCCCTAATTAGTGTATAAAAATTCCCTTTGGTACGATTGTTTTGTATATTAATCTCAAATTTTTGGCAGAGTTTGAAAATTATAACTTAATATTAAAGGGAGTTACGGAGTGAGTGGTGTGCGTATCTCCGGAGTTGAAATTTATCCCTTTTTTATGCTATTATTCGCTCTTTCCCAAAAGAAGAACAGTTATTTTTATTTATAGAAGACTTTATTCATGTTGAAGTGTCGAAAAATAAATTAAAAAAAATAAAATAAAATAAATAGAAAAAAAAATTAAAATTTAACCATGGCCGTGGACCAAACCCCTCACCATCGATTCTTCAATCTACTTCACCCCTGTCGCTAACAACCATACCACGACTCACACGTTGCTTTCACGAATATATAGCTTAAAGAACTTTTTCCGGTTAATAAACAAAATCTATTTTGGCACATTGTGTGCCCCCTAATTAGTGTATAAAAATTCCCTTTGGTACGATTGTTTTGTATATTAATTTCTAATTTCTGGCAGAGTTTGAAAATTATAAGTTAATACTGAAGGGAGTTACGGAGTGAGTCGTGTGCGTATCTCCGGAGTTGAAATTTATCCCTTTTTTATGCTATTATTCGCTCTTTCCCAAAAGAAGAACAGTTATTTTTATTTATAGAAGACTTTATTCATGTTGAAGTGTCGAAAAATAAATTAAAAAAAATAAAATAAAATAAATAGAAAAAAAAATTAAAATTTATCCATGGCCGTGGACCAAACCCCTCACCATCGATTCTTCAATCTTCTTCACCCCTGTCGCTAACAACCACACCACGACTCACACGTTGCTTTCACGAATATATAGCTTAAAGAACTTTTTTCCGGTTAATAAACAAAATCTATTTTGGCCCATTGTGTGCCCCCTAATTAGTGTATAAAAATTCCCTTTGGTACGATTGTTTTGTATATTAATTTCTAATTTCTGGCAGAGTTTGAAAATTATAAGTTAATACTGAAGGGAGTTACGGAGTGAGTCGTGTGCGTATCTCCGGAGTTGAAATTTATCCCTTTTTTATGCTATTATTCGCTCTTTCCCAAAAGAAGAACAGTTATTTTTATTTATAGAAGACTTTATTCATGTTGAAGTGTCGAAAAATAAATTAAAAAAAATAAAATAAAATAAATAAAAAAAAAAATTAATTTTTAACCAGTGCCGTGGACCGAACCCCTCACCATCGATTCTTCAATCTTCTTCACCCCTGTCGCTAACAACCACACCACGACTCACTCGTTGCTTTCACGAATATATAGCTTAAAGAACTTTTTTCCGGTTAATTAACAAAATCTATTTTGGCCCGTTGTGTGCCCCCTAATTAGTGTATAAAAATTCCCTTTGGTACGATTGTTTTGTATATTAATCTCTAATTTCTGGCAGAGTTTGAAAATTATAAGTTAATATTAAAGGGAGTTGCGGAGTGAGTCGTGTGCCTATCTCCGGAGTTGAAATTTATCCCTTTTTTATGCTATTATTCGCTTTTTCCCAAAAGAAGAACAGTTATTTTTATTTATAGAAGACTTTATTCATGTTGAAGTGTCGAAAAATAAATTAAAAAAAATAAAATAAAATAAATAGAAAAAATAATTAATATTTAACCAGTGCCGTGGACCGAACCCCTCACCATCGATTCTTCAATCTTCTTCACCCCTGTCGCTAACAACCACACCACGACTCACACGTTGCTTTCACGAATATATAGCTTAAAGAATTTTTTTCCGGTTAATTAACAAAATCTATTTTGGCCCATTGTGTGCCCCCTAATTAGTGTATAAAAATTCCCTTTGGTACGATTATTTTGTATATTAATCTCAAATTTCTGGCACAGTTTGAAAATTATAACTTAATATTAAAGGGAGTTACGGAGTGAGTCGTGTGCGTATCTCCGGAGTTGAAATTTATCCCTTTTTTATGCTATTATTCACTCTTTCCCAAAAGAAGAACAGTTATTTTTATTTATAGAAGACTTTATTCATGTTGAAGTGTCGAAAAATAAATAAAAAAATAAAATGAAATAAATAGAAAAAAAATTAAAATTTAACTAGTGCCCTGGACCGAACCCCTCACCATCGAGTCTTCAATCTTCTTCACCCATGTCGCTAACAACCACACCACGACTCACACGGTGCTTTCACGAATATATAGCTTTAAGAACTTTATTCCGGTTAATTAACAAAATCTATTTTGGCCCATTGTGTGCCCCCTAATTAGTGTATAAAAATTCCCTTTGGTACGATTGTTTTGTATATTAATCTCAAATTTTTGGCAGAGTTTGAAAATTATAACTTAATATTAAAGGGAGTTACGGAGTGAGTCGTGTGCGTATCTCCGGAGTTGAAATTTATCCCTTTTTTATGCTATTATTCGCTCTTTCCCAAAAGAAGAACAGTTATTTTTATTTATAGAAGACTTTATTCATGTTGAAGTGTCGAAAAATAAATTAAAAAAAATAAAATAAAATAAATAGAAAAAAAAATTAAAATTTAACCATGGCCGTGGACCAAACCCCTCACCATCGATTCTTCAATCTACTTCACCCCTGTCGCTAACAACCATACCACGACTCACACGTTGCTTTCACGAATATATAGCTTAAAGAACTTTTTCCGGTTAATAAACAAAATCTATTTTGGCACATTGTGTGCCCCCTAATTAGTGTATAAAAATTCCCTTTGGTACGATTGTTTTGTATATTAATTTCTAATTTCTGGCAGAGTTTGAAAATTATAAGTTAATACTGAAGGGAGTTACGGAGTGAGTCGTGTGCGTATCTCCGGAGTTGAAATTTATCCCTTTTTTATGCTATTATTCGCTCTTTCCCAAAAGAAGAACAGTTATTTTTATTTATAGAAGACTTTATTCATGTTGAAGTGTCGAAAAATAAATTAAAAAAAATAAAATAAAATAAATAGAAAAAAAAATTAAAATTTATCCATGGCCGTGGACCAAACCCCTCACCATCGATTCTTCAATCTTCTTCACCCCTGTCGCTAACAACCACACCACGACTCACACGTTGCTTTCACGAATATATAGCTTAAAGAACTTTTTTCCGGTTAATAAACAAAATCTATTTTGGCCCATTGTGTGCCCCCTAATTAGTGTATAAAAATTCCCTTTGGTACGATTGTTTTGTATATTAATTTCTAATTTCTGGCAGAGTTTGAAAATTATAAGTTAATACTGAAGGGAGTTACGGAGTGAGTCGTGTGCGTATCTCCGGAGTTGAAATTTATCCCTTTTTTATGCTATTATTCGCTCTTTCCCAAAAGAAGAACAGTTATTTTTATTTATAGAAGACTTTATTCATGTTGAAGTGTCGAAAAATAAATTAAAAAAAATAAAATAAAATAAATAAAAAAAAAAATTAATTTTTAACCAGTGCCGTGGACCGAACCCCTCACCATCGATTCTTCAATCTTCTTCACCCCTGTCGCTAACAACCACACCACGACTCACTCGTTGCTTTCACGAATATATAGCTTAAAGAACTTTTTTCCGGTTAATTAACAAAATCTATTTTGGCCCGTTGTGTGCCCCCTAATTAGTGTATAAAAATTCCCTTTGGTACGATTGTTTTGTATATTAATCTCTAATTTCTGGCAGAGTTTGAAAATTATAAGTTAATATTAAAGGGAGTTGCGGAGTGAGTCGTGTGCCTATCTCCGGAGTTGAAATTTATCCCTTTTTTATGCTATTATTCGCTTTTTCCCAAAAGAAGAACAGTTATTTTTATTTATAGAAGACTTTATTCATGTTGAAGTGTCGAAAAATAAATTAAAAAAAATAAAATAAAATAAATAGAAAAAATAATTAATATTTAACCAGTGCCGTGGACCGAACCCCTCACCATCGATTCTTCAATCTTCTTCACCCCTGTCGCTAACAACCACACCACGACTCACACGTTGCTTTCACGAATATATAGCTTAAAGAATTTTTTTCCGGTTAATTAACAAAATCTATTTTGGCCCATTGTGTGCCCCCTAATTAGTGTATAAAAATTCCCTTTGGTACGATTATTTTGTATATTAATCTCAAATTTCTGGCACAGTTTGAAAATTATAACTTAATATTAAAGGGAGTTACGGAGTGAGTCGTGTGCGTATCTCCGGAGTTGAAATTTATCCCTTTTTTATGCTATTATTCACTCTTTCCCAAAAGAAGAACAGTTATTTTTATTTATAGAAGACTTTATTCATGTTGAAGTGTCGAAAAATAAATAAAAAAATAAAATGAAATAAATAGAAAAAAAATTAAAATTTAACTAGTGCCCTGGACCGAACCCCTCACCATCGAGTCTTCAATCTTCTTCACCCATGTCGCTAACAACCACACCACGACTCACACGGTGCTTTCACGAATATATAGCTTTAAGAACTTTATTCCGGTTAATTAACAAAATCTATTTTGGCCCATTGTGTGCCCCCTAATTAGTGTATAAAAATTCCCTTTGGTACGATTGTTTTGTATATTAATCTCAAATTTTTGGCAGAGTTTGAAAATTATAACTTAATATTAAAGGGAGTTACGGAGTGAGTCGTGTGCGTATCTCCGGAGTTGAAATTTATCCCTTTTTTATGCTATTATTCGCTCTTTCCCAAAAGAAGAACAGTTATTTTTATTTATAGAAGACTTTATTCATGTTGAAGTGTCGAAAAATAAATTAAAAAAAATAAAATAAAATAAATAGAAAAAAAAATTAAAATTTAACCATGGCCGTGGACCAAACCCCTCACCATCGATTCTTCAATCTACTTCACCCCTGTCGCTAACAACCATACCACGACTCACACGTTGCTTTCACGAATATATAGCTTAAAGAACTTTTTCCGGTTAATAAACAAAATCTATTTTGGCACATTGTGTGCCCCCTAATTAGTGTATAAAAATTCCCTTTGGTACGATTGTTTTGTATATTAATTTCTAATTTCTGGCAGAGTTTGAAAATTATAAGTTAATACTGAAGGGAGTTACGGAGTGAGTCGTGTGCGTATCTCCGGAGTTGAAATTTATCCCTTTTTTATGCTATTATTCGCTCTTTCCCAAAAGAAGAACAGTTATTTTTATTTATAGAAGACTTTATTCATGTTGAAGTGTCGAAAAATAAATTAAAAAAAATAAAATAAAATAAATAGAAAAAAAAATTAAAATTTATCCATGGCCGTGGACCAAACCCCTCACCATCGATTCTTCAATCTTCTTCACCCCTGTCGCTAACAACCACACCACGACTCACACGTTGCTTTCACGAATATATAGCTTAAAGAACTTTTTTCCGGTTAATAAACAAAATCTATTTTGGCCCATTGTGTGCCCCCTAATTAGTGTATAAAAATTCCCTTTGGTACGATTGTTTTGTATATTAATTTCTAATTTCTGGCAGAGTTTGAAAATTATAAGTTAATACTGAAGGGAGTTACGGAGTGAGTCGTGTGCGTATCTCCGGAGTTGAAATTTATCCCTTTTTTATGCTATTATTCGCTCTTTCCCAAAAGAAGAACAGTTATTTTTATTTATAGAAGACTTTATTCATGTTGAAGTGTCGAAAAATAAATTAAAAAAAATAAAATAAAATAAATAGAAAAAAAATTAATATTTAACCAGTGCCGTGGACCGAACCCCTCACCATCGATTCTTCAATCTTCTTCACCCCTGTCGCTAACAACCACACCACGACTCACACGTTGCTTTCACGAATATATAGCTTAAAGAATTTTTTTCCGGTTAATTAACAAAATCTATTTTGGCCCATTGTGTGCCCCCTAATTAGTGTATAAAAATTCCCTTTGGTACGATTATTTTGTATATTAATCTCAAATTTCTGGCAGAGTTTGAAAATTATAACTTAATATTAAAGGGAGTTACGGAGTGAGTCGTGTGCGTATCTCCGGAGTTGAAATTTATCCCTTTTTTATGCTATTATTCACTCTTTCCCAAAAGAAGAACAGTTATTTTTATTTATAGAAGACTTTATTCATGTTGAAGTGTCGAAAAATAAATAAACAAATAAAATGAAATAAATAGAAAAAAAATTAAAATTTAACTAGTGCCCTGGACCGAACCCCTCACCATCGAGTCTTCAATCTTCTTCACCCATGTCGCTAACAACCACACCACGACTCACACGGTGCTTTCACGAATATATAGCTTTAAGAACTTTATTCCGGTTAATTAACAAAATCTATTTTGGCCCATTGTGTGCCCCCTAATTAGTGTATAAAAATTCCCTTTGGTACGATTGTTTTGTATATTAATCTCAAATTTTTGGCAGAGTTTGAAAATTATAACTTAATATTAAAGGGAGTTACGGAGTGAGTCGTGTGCGTATCTCCGGAGTTGAAATTTATCCCTTTTTTATGCTATTATTCGCTCTTTCCCAAAAGAAGAACAGTTATTTTTATTTATAGAAGACTTTATTCATGTTGAAGTGTCGAAAAATAAATTAAAAAAAATAAAATAAAATAAATAGAAAAAAAAAATTAAAATTTATCCATGGCCGTGGACCAAACCCCTCACCATCGATTCTTCAATCTTCTTCACCCCTGTCGCTAACAACCACACCACGACTCACACGTTGCTTTCACGAATATATAGCTTAAAGAACTTTTTTCCGGTTAATAAACAAAATCTATTTTGGCCCATTGTGTGCCCCCTAATTAGTGTATAAAAATTCCCTTTGGTACGATTGTTTTGTATATTAATTTCTAATTTCTTTCAGAGTTTGAAAATTATAAGTTAATACTGAAGGGAGTTACAGAGTGAGTCGTGTGCGTATCTCCGGAGTTGAAATTTATCCCTTTTTTATGCTATTTTTCGCTCTTTCCCAAAAGAAGAACAGTTATTTTTATTTTTAGAAGACTTTATTCATGTTGAAGTGTCGAAAAATAAATTAAAAAAAATAAAATAAAATAAATAGAAAAAAAATTAAAATTTAACCAGTGCCGTGGACCGAACCCCGCACCATCGATTCTTCAATCTTCTTCACCCATGTCGCTAACAACCACACCACGACTCACACGTTGCTTTCACGAATATATAGCTTAAAGAACTTTTTTCCGGTTAATTAACAAAATCTATTTTGGCCCATTGTGTGCCCCCTAATTAGTGTATAAAAATTCCCTTTGGTACGATTGTTTTGTATATTAATCTCTAATTTCTGGCAGAGTTTGAAAATTATAAGTTAATATTAAAGGGAGTTACGGAGTGAGTCGTGTGCGTATCTCCGGAGTTGAAATTTATCCCTTTTTTATGCTATTATTCGCTCTTTCCCAAAAGAAGGACAGTTATTTTTATTTATAGAAGACTTTATTCATGTTGAAGTGTCGAAAAATAAATTAAAAAAAATAAAATAAAATAAATAGAAAAAAATTAAAATTTAACCAGTGCCGTGGACCGAACCCCTCACCATCGATTCTTCAATCTTCTTCACCCCTGTCGCTAACAACCACACCACGACTCACACGTTGCTTTCACGAATATATAGCTTAAAGAACTTTTTTTCGGTTAATTAACAAAATCTATTTTGGCCCATTGCATGCCCCCTAATTAGTGTATAAAAATTCCCTTTTATACGATTGTTTTGTATATTAATCTCTAATTTCAGGCAGAGTTTGAAAATTATAAGTTAATATTAAAGGGAGTTACGGAGTGAGTCGTGTGCGTATCTCCGGAGTTGAAATTTATCCCTTTTTTATGCTATTATTCGCTCTTTCCCAAAAGAAGAACAGTTATTTTTATTTATAGAAGACTTTATTCATGTTGAAGTGTCGAAAAATAAATTTAAAAAAATAAAATAAAATAAATAGAAAAAAAATTGAAATTTAACCAGTGCCGTGGACCGAAACCCTCACCATCGAGTCTTCACTCTTCTTTACCCATGTCGCTACCAACCACACCACGGCTCACACGTTGCTTTCACGAATATATAGCTTAAAGAACTTTTTTCCGGTTAATTAACAAAATCTATTTTGGCCCATTGTGTGCCCCCTAATTAGTGTATAAAAATTCCCTTTGGTACGATTGTTTAGTATATTAATTTCTAATTTCTGGCAGAGTTTGAAAATTATAAGTTAATACTGAAGGGAGTTACGGAGTGAGTCGTGTGCGTATCTCCGGAGTTGAAATTTATCCCTTTTTTATGCTATTATTCACTCTATCCCAAAAGAAGAACAGTTATTTTTATTTATAGAAGACTTTATTCATGTTGAAGTGTCGAAAAATAAATTAAAAAAAATAAAATAAAATAAATAGAAAAAAAAATTAATATTTAACCAGTGCCGTGGACCGAACCCCTCACCATCGATTCTTCAATCTTCTTCACCCCTGTCGCTAACAACCACACCACGACTCACACGTTGCTTTCACGAATATATAGCTTAAAGAATTTTTTTCCGGTTAATTAACAAAATCTATTTTGGCCCATTGTGTGCCCCCTAATTAGTGTATAAAAATTCCCTTTGGTACGATTATTTTGTATATTAATTTCAAATTTCTGGCAGAGTTTGAAAATTATAACTTAATATTAAAGGGAGTTACGGAGTGAGTCGTGTGCGTATCTCCGGAGTTGAAATTTATCCCTTTTTTATGCTATTATTCACTCTTTCCCAAAAGAAGAACAGTTATTTTTATTTATAGAAGACTTTATTCATGTTGAAGTGTCGAAAAATAAATAAAAAAATAAAATGAAATAAATAGAAAAAAAATTAAAATTTAACTAGTGCCCTGGACCGAACCCCTCACCATCGAGTCTTCAATCTTCTTCACCCATGTCGCTAACAACCACACCACGACTCACACGGTGCTTTCACGAATATATAGCTTTAAGAACTTTATTCCGGTTAATTAACAAAATCTATTTTGGCCCATTGTGTGCCCCCTAATTAGTGTATAAAAATTCCCTTTGGTACGATTGTTTTGTATATTAATCTCAAATTTTTGGCAGAGTTTGAAAATTATAACTTAATATTAAAGGGAGTTACGGAGTGAGTCGTGTGCGTATCTCCGGAGTTGAAATTTATCCCTTTTTTATGCTATTATTCGCTCTTTCCCAAAAGAAGAACAGTTATTTTTATTTATAGAAGACTTTATTCATGTTGAAGTGTCGAAAAATAAATTAAAAAAAATAAAATAAAATAAATAGAAAAAAAAATTAAAATTTAACCATGGCCGTGGACCAAACCCCTCACCATCGATTCTTCAATCTTCTTCACCCCTGTCGCTAACAACCATACCACGACTCACACGTTGCTTTCACGAATATATAGCTTAAAGAACTTTTTCCGGTTAATAAACAAAATCTATTTTGGCCCATTGTGTGCCCCCTAATTAGTGTATAAAAATTCCCTTTGGTACGATTGTTTTGTATATTAATTTCTAATTTCTGGCAGAGTTTGAAAATTATAAGTTAATACTGAAGGGAGTTACGGAGTGAGTCGTGTGCGTATCTCCGGAGTTGAAATTTATCCCTTTTTTATGCTATTATTCGCTCTTTCCCAAAAGAAGAACAGTTATTTTTATTTATAGAAGACTTTATTCATGTTGAAGTGTCGAAAAATAAATTAAAAAAAATAAAATAAAATAAATAGAAAAAAAAATTAAAATTTATCCTTGGCCGTGGACCTAACCCCTCACCATCGATTCTTCAATCTTCTTCACCCCTGTCGCTAACAACCACACCACGACTCACACGTTGCTTTCACGAATATATAGCTTAAAGAACTTTTTTCCGGTTAATAAACAAAATCTATTTTGGCCCATTGTGTGCCCCCTAATTAGTGTATAAAAATTCCCTTTGGTACGATTGTTTTGTATATTAATTTCTAATTTCTGGCAGAGTTTGAAAATTATAAGTTAATACTGAAGGGAGTTACGGAGTGAGTCGTGTGCGTATCTCCGGAGTTGAAATTTATCCCTTTTTTATGCTATTATTCGCTCTTTCCCAAAAGAAGAACAGTTATTTTTATTTATAGAAGACTTTATTCATGTTGAAGTGTCGAAAAATAAATTAAAAAAAATAAAATAAAATAAATAGAAAAAAAATTAATATTTAACCAGTGCCGTGGACCGAACCCCTCACCATCGATTCTTCAATCTTCTTCACCCCTGTCGCTAACAACCACACCACGACTCACACGTTGCTTTCACGAATATATAGCTTAAAGAATTTTTTTCCGGTTAATTAACAAAATCTATTTTGGCCCATTGTGTGCCCCCTAATTAGTGTATAAAAATTCCCTTTGGTACGATTATTTTGTATATTAATCTCAAATTTCTGGCAGAGTTTGAAAATTATAACTTAATATTAAAGGGAGTTACGGAGTGAGTCGTGTGCGTATCTCCGGAGTTGAAATTTATCCCTTTTTTATGCTATTATTCACTCTTTCCCAAAAGAAGAACAGTTATTTTTATTTATAGAAGACTTTATTCATGTTGAAGTGTCGAAAAATAAATAAAAAAATAAAATGAAATAAATAGAAAAAAAATTAAAATTTAACTAGTGCCCTGGACCGAACCCCTCACCATCGAGTCTTCAATCTTCTTCACCCATGTCGCTAACAACCACACCACGACTCACACGGTGCTTTCACGAATATATAGCTTTAAGAACTTTATTCCGGTTAATTAACAAAATCTATTTTGGCCCATTGTGTGCCCCCTAATTAGTGTATAAAAATTCCCTTTGGTACGATTGTTTTGTATATTAATCTCAAATTTTTGGCAGAGTTTGAAAATTATAACTTAATATTAAAGGGAGTTACGGAGTGAGTCGTGTGCGTATCTCCGGAGTTGAAATTTATCCCTTTTTTATGCTATTATTCGCTCTTTCCCAAAAGAAGAACAGTTATTTTTATTTATAGAAGACTTTATTCATGTTGAAGTGTCGAAAAATAAATTAAAAAAAATAAAATAAAATAAATAGAAAAAAAAATTAAAATTTAACCATGGCCGTGGACCAAACCCCTCACCATCGATTCTTCAATCTTCTTCACCCCTGTCGCTAACAACCACACCACGACTCACACGTTGCTTTCACGAATATATAGCTTAAAGAACTTTTTCCGGTTAATAAACAAAATCTATTTTGGCCCATTGTGTGCCCCCTAATTAGTGTATAAAAATTCCCTTTGGTACGATTGTTTTGTATATTAATTTCTAATTTCTGGCAGAGTTTGAAAATTATAAGTTAATACTGAAGGGAGTTACGGAGTGAGTCGTGTGCGTATCTCCGGAGTTGAAATTTATCCCTTTTTTATGCTATTATTCGCTCTTTCCCAAAAGAAGAACAGTTATTTTTATTTATAGAAGACTTTATTCATGTTGAAGTGTCGAAAAATAAATTAAAAAAAATAAAATAAAATAAATAGAAAAAAAAATTAAAATTTATCCATGGCCGTGGACCAAACCCCTCACCATCGATTCTTCAATCTTCTTCACCCCTGTCGCTAACAACCACACCACGACTCACACGTTGCTTTCACGAATATATAGCTTAAAGAACTTTTTTCCGGTTAATAAACAAAATCTATTTTGGCCCATTGTGTGCCCCCTAATTAGTGTATAAAAATTCCCTTTGGTACGATTGTTTTGTATATTAATTTCTAATTTCTGGCAGAGTTTGAAAATTATAAGTTAATACTGAAGGGAGTTACGGAGTGAGTCGTGTGCGTATCTCCGGAGTTGAAATTTATCCCTTTTTTATGCTATTATTCGCTCTTTCCCAAAAGAAGAACAGTTATTTTTATTTATAGAAGACTTTATTCATGTTGAAGTGTCGAAAAATAAATTAAAAAAAATAAAATAAAATAAATAGAAAAAAAATTAAAATTTAACCAGTGCCGTGGACCGAACCCCGCACCATCGATTCTTCAATCTTCTTCACCCATGTCGCTAACAACCACACCACGACTCACACGTTGCTTTCACGAATATATAGCTTAAAGAACTTTTTTCCGGTTAATTAACAAAATCTATTTTGGCCCATTGTGTGCCCCCTAATTAGTGTATAAAAATTCCCTTTGGTACGATTGTTTTGTATATTAATCTCTAATTTCTGGCAGAGTTTGAAAATTATAAGTTAATATTAAAGGGAGTTACGGAGTGAGTCGTGTGCGTATCTCCGGAGTTGAAATTTATCCCTTTTTTATGCTATTATTCGCTCTTTCCCAAAAGAAGGACAGTTATTTTTATTTATAGAAGACTTTATTCATGTTGAAGTGTCGAAAAATAAATTAAAAAAAATAAAATAAAATAAATAGAAAAAAATTAAAATTTAACCAGTGCCGTGGACCGAACCCCTCACCATCGATTCTTCAATCTTCTTCACCCCTGTCGCTAACAACCACACCACGACTCACACGTTGCTTTCACGAATATATAGCTTAAAGAACTTTTTTTCGGTTAATTAACAAAATCTATTTTGGCCCATTGTATGCCCCCTAATTAGTGTATAAAAATTCCCTTTGGTACGATTTTTTTGTATATTAATCTCTAATTTCAGGCAGAGTTTGAAAATTATAAGTTAATATTAAAGGGAGTTACGGAGTGAGTCGTGTGCGTATCTCCGGAGTTGAAATTTATCCCTTTTTTATGCTATTATTCGCTCTTTCCCAAAAGAAGAACAGTTATTTTTATTTATAGAAGACTTTATTCATGTTGAAGTGTCGAAAAATAAATTTAAAAAAATAAAATAAAATAAATAGAAAAAAAATTAAAATTTAACCAGTGCCCTGGACCGAAACCCTCACCATCGAGTCTTCACTCTTCTTTACCCATGTCGCTACCAACCACACCACGGCTCACACGTTGCTTTCACGAATATATAGCTTAAAGAACTTTTTTCCGGTTAATTAACAAAATCTATTTTGGCCCATTGTGTGCCCCCTAATTAGTGTATAAAAATTCCCTTTGGTACGATTGTTTTGTATATTAATTTCTAATTTCTGGCAGAGTTTGAAAATTATAAGTTAATACTGAAGGGAGTTACGGAGTGAGTCGTGTGCGTATCTCCGGAGTTGAAATTTATCCCTTTTTTATGCTATTATTCGCTCTTTCCCAAAAGAAGAACAGTTATTTTTATTTATAGATGACTTTATTCATGTTGAAGTGTCGAAAAATAAATTAAAAAAAATAAAATAAAATAAATAGAAAAAAAATTAAAATTTAACCAGTGCCGTGGACCGAACCCTTCACCATCGATTCTTCAATCTTCTTCACCCCTGTCGCTAACAACCACACCACGACTCACACGTTGCTTTCACGAATATATAGCTTAAAGAACTTTTTTTCCGGTTAATTAACAAAATCTATTTTGGCCCATTGTATGCCCCCTAATTAGTGTATAAAAATTCCCTTTGGTACGATTGTTTTGTATATTAATCTCTAATTTCTGGCAGAGTTTGAAAATTATAAGTTAATATTAAAGGGAGTTACGGAGTGAGTTGTGTGCGTATCTCCGGAGTTGAAATTTATCCCTTTTTTATGCTATTATTCGCTCTTTCCCAAAAGAAGAACAGTTATTTTTATTTATAGAAGACTTTATTCATGTTGAAGTGTCGAAAAATAAATTTAAAAAAATAAAATAAAATAAATAGAAAAAAAAATTAAAATTTAACCAGTGACCTGGACCGAACCCCTCACCATCGAGTCTTCAATCTTCTTCACCCATGTCGCTATCAACCACACCACGACTCACACGGTGCTTTCACGAATATATAGCTTTAAGAACTTTTTTCCGGTTAATTAACAAAATCTATTTTGGCCCATTGTGCGCCCCCTAATTAGTGTATAAAAATTCCCTTTGGTACGATTGTTTTGTATATTAATCTCTAATTTCTGGCAGAGTTTGAAAATTATAACTTAATATTAAAGGGAGTTACGGAGTGAGTCGTGTGCGTATCTCCGGAGTTGAAATTTATCCCTTTTTTATGCTATTATTCGCTCTTTCCCAAAAGAAGAACAGTTATTTTTATTTATAGAAGACTTTATTCATGTTGAAGTGTCGAAAAATAAATTAAAAAAAATAAAATAAAATAAATAGAAAAAAAAATTAAAATTTAACCATGGCCGTGGACCGAACCCCTCACCATCGATTCTTCAATCTTTTTCACCCCTGTCGCTAACAACCACACCACGACTCACACGTTGCTTTCACGAATATATAGCTTAAAGAACTTTTTTCCGGTTAATTAACAAAATCTATTTTGGCCCATTGTGTGCCCCCTAATTAGTGTATAAAAATTCCCTTTGGTACGATTGTTTTGTATATTAATTTCTAATTTCTGGCAGAGTTTGAAAATTATAAGTTAATACTGAAGGGAGTTATGGAGTGAGTCGTGTCCGTATCTCCGGAGTTGAAATTTATCCCTTTTTTATGCTATTATTCGCTCTTTCCCAAAAGAAGAACAGTTATTTTTATTTATAGAAGACTTTATTCATGTTGAAGTGTCGAAAAATAAATTTAAAAAATAAAATAAAATAAATAGAAAAAAAAATTAAAATTTAACCAGTGCCCTGGACCGAACCCCTCACCATCGAGTCTTCACTCTTCTTTACCCATGTCGCTACCAACCACACCACGACTCACACGTTGCTTTCACGAATATATAGCTTAAAGAACTTTTTCCCGGTTAATTAACAAAATCTATTTTGGCCCATTGTGTGCCCCCTAATTAGTGTATAAAAATTCCCTTTGGTACGATTGTTTTGTATATTAATCTCTAATTTCTGGCAGAGTTTGAAAATTATAACTTAATATTAAAGGGAGTTACGGAGTGAGTCGTGTGCGTATCTCCGGAGTTGAAATTTATCCCTTTTTTATGCTATTATTCGCTCTTTCCCAAAAGAAGGACAGTTATTTTTATTTATAGAAGACTTTATTCATGTTGAAGTGTCGAAAAATAAATTAAAAAAAATAAAATAAAATAAATAGAAAAAAATTAAAATTTAACCAGTGCCGTGGACCGAACCCCTCACCATCGATTCTTCAATCTTCTTCACCCCTGTCGCTAACAACCACACCACGACTCACACGTTGCTTTCACGAATATATAGCTTAAAGAACTTTTTTTCGGTTAATTAACAAAATCTATTTTGGCTCATTGTATGCCCCCTAATTGGTGTATAAAAATTCCCTTTGGTACGATTGTTTTGTATATTAATCTCTAATTTCAGGCAGAGTTTGAAAATTATAAGTTAATATTAAAGGGAGTTACGGAGTGAGTCGTGTGCGTATCTCCGGAGTTGAAATTTATCCCTTTTTTATGCTATTATTCGCTCTTTCCCAAAAGAAGAACAGTTATTTTTATTTATAGAAGACTTTATTCATGTTGAAGTGTCGAAAAATAAATTAAAAAAAATAAAATAAAATAAATAGAAAAAAAAAATTTAAAATTTAACCATGGCCGTGGACCGAACCCCTCACCATCGATTCTTCAATCTTCTTCACCCCAGTCGCTAACAACCACACCACGACTCACACGTTGCTTTCACGAATATATAGCTTAAAGAACTTTTTTCCGGTTAATTAACAAAATCTATTTTGGCCCATTGTGTGCCCCCTAATTAGTGTATAAAAATTCCCTTTGGTACGATTGTTTTGTATAATAATTTCTAATTTCTGGCAGAGTTTGAAAATTATAAGTTAATACTGAAGGGAGTTACGGAGTGAGTCGTGTGCGTATCTCCGGAGTTGAAATTTATCCCTTTTTTATGCTATTATTCGCTCTTTCCCAAAAGAAGAACAGTTATTTTTATTTATAGAAGACTTTATTCATGTTGAAGTGTCGAAAAATAAATTAAAAAAAATAAAATAAAATAAATAGAAAAAAAAATTAAAATTTAACCATGGCCGTGGACCAAACCCCTCACCATCGATTCTTCAATCTTCTTCACCCCTGTCGCTAACAACCACACCACGACTCACACGTTGCTTTCACGAATATATAGCTTAAAGAACTTTTTTCCGGTTAATAAACAAAATCTATTTTGGCCCATTGTGTGCCCCCTAATTAGTGTATAAAAATTCCCTTTGGTACGATTGTTTTGTATATTAATTTCTAATTTCTGGCAGAGTTTGAAAATTATAAGTTAATACTGAAGGGAGTTACGGAGTGAGTCGTGTGCGTATCTCCGGAGTTGAAATTTATCCCTTTTTTATGCTATTATTCGCTCTTTCCCAAAAGAAGGACAGTTATTTTTATTTATAGATGACTTTATTCATGTTGAAGTGTCGAAAAATAAATTAAAAAAAATAAAATAAAATAAATAGAAAAAAAAATTAAAATTTAACCAGTGCCGTGGACCGAACCCTTCACCATCGATTCTTCAATCTTCTTCACCCCTGTCGCTAACAACCACACCACGACTCACACGTTGTTTTCACGAATATATAGCTTAAAGAACTTTTTTTCCGGTTAATTAACAAAATCTATTTTGGCCCATTGTATGCCCCCTAATTAGTGTATAAAAATTCCCTTTGGTACGATTGTTTTGTATATTAATCTCTAATTTCTGGCAGAGTTTGAAAATTATAAGTTAATATTAAAGGGAGTTACGGAGTGAGTTGTGTGCGTATCTCCGGAGTTGAAATTTATCCCTTTTTTATGCTATTATTCGCTCTTTCCCAAAAGAAGAACAGTTATTATTATTTATGGAAGACTTTATTCATGTTGAAGTGTCGAAAAATAAATTTAAAAAAATAAAATAAAATAAATAGAAAAAAAAATTAAAATTTAACCAGTGACCTGGACCGAACCCCTCACCATCGAGTCTTCAATCTTCTTCACCCATGTCGCTATCAACCACACCACGACTCACACGGTGCTTTCACGAATATATAGCTTTAAGAACTTTTTTCCGGTTAATTAACAAAATCTATTTTGGCCCATTGTGCGCCCCCTAATTAGTGTATAAAAATTCCCTTTGGTACGATTGTTTTGTATATTAATCTCTAATTTCTGGCAGAGTTTGAAAATTATAAGTTAATATTAAAGGGAGTTACAGAGTGAGTTGTGTGCGTATCTCCGGAGTTGAAATTTATCCCTTTTTTATGCTATTATTCGCTCTTTCCCAAAAGAAGAACAGTTATTTTTATTTATAGAAGACTTTATTCATGTTGAAGTGTCGAAAAATAAATTTAAAAAAATAAAATAAAATAAATAAAAAAAAAAATTAAAATTTAACCAGTGACCTGGACCGAACCCCTCACCATCGAGTCTTCAATCTTCTTCACCCATGTCGCTATCAACCACACCACGACTCACACGGTGCTTTCACGAATATATAGCTTTAAGAACTTTTTTCCGGTTAATTAACAAAATCTATTTTGGCCCATTGTGCGCCCCCTAATTAGTGTATAAAAATTCCCTTTGGTACGATTGTTTTGTATATTAATCTCTAATTTCTGGCAGAGTTTGAAAATTATAACTTAATATTAAAGGGAGTTACGGAGTGAGTCGTGTGCGTATCTCCGGAGTTGAAATTTATCCCTTTTTTATGCTATTATTCGCTCTTTCCCAAAAGAAGAACAGTTATTTTTATTTATAGAAGACTTTATTCATGTTGAAGTGTCGAAAAATAAATTAAAAAAAATAAAATAAAATAAATAGAAAAAAAAATTTAAATTTAACCATGGCCGTGGACCGAACCCCTCACCATCGATTCTTCAATCTTTTTCACCCCTGTCGCAAACAACCACACCACGACTCACACGTTGCTTTCACGAATATATAGCTTAAAGAACTTTTTTCCGGTTAATTAAAAAAATCTATTTTGGCCCATTGTGTGCCCCCTAATTAGTGTATAAAAATTCCCTTTGGTACGATTGTTTTGTATATTAATTTCTAATTTCTGGCAGAGTTTGAAAATTATAAGTTAATACTGAAGGGAGTTACGGAGTGAGTCGTGTCCGTATCTCCGGAGTTGAAATTTATCCCTTTTTTATGCTATTATTCGCTCTTTCCCAAAAGAAGAACAGTTATTTTTATTTATAGAAGACTTTATTCATGTTGAAGTGTCGAAAAATAAATTTAAAAAATAAAATAAAATAAATAGAAAAAAAAATTAAAATTTAACCAGTGCCCTGGACCGAACCCCTCACCATCGAGTCTTCACTCTTCTTTACCCATGTCGCTACCAACCACACCACGACTCACACGTAGCTTTCACGAATATATAGCTTAAAGAACTTTTTTCCGGTTAATTAACAAAATCTATTTTGGCCCATTGTGTGCCCCCTAATTAGTGTATAAAAATTCCCTTTGGTACGATTGTTTTGTATATTAATCTCTAATTTCTGGCAGAGTTTGAAAATTATAACTTAATATTAAAGGGAGTTACGGAGTGAGTCGTGTGCGTATCTCCGGAGTTGAAATTTATCCCTTTTTTATGCTATTATTCGCTCTTTCCCAAAAGAAGGACAGTTATTTTTATGTATAGAAGACTTTATTCATGTTGAAGTGTCGAAAAATAAATTAAAAAAAATAAAATAAAATAAATAGAAAAAAATTAAAATTTAACCAGTGCCGTGGACCGAACCCCTCACCATCGATTCTTCAATCTTCTTCACCCCTGTCGCTAACAACCACACCACGACTCACACGTTGCTTTCACGAATATATAGCTTAAAGAACTTTTTTTCGGTTAATTAACAAAATCTATTTTGGCCCATTGTATGCCCCCTAATTGGTGTATAAAAATTCCCTTTGGTACGATTGTTTTGTATATTAATCTCTAATTTCAGGCAGAGTTTGAAAATTATAAGTTAATATTAAAGGGAGTTACGGAGTGAGTCGTGTGCGTATCTCCGGAGTTGAAATTTATCCCTTTTTTATGCTATTATTCGCTCTTTCCCAAAAGAAGAACAGTTATTTTTATTTATAGAAGACTTTATTCATGTTGAAGTGTCGAAAAATAAATTTAAAAAAATAAAATAAAATAAATAGAAAAAAAAATTAAAATTTAACCAGTGACCTGGACCGAACCCCTCACCATCGAGTCTTCAATCTTCTTCACCCATGTCGCTATCAACCACACCACGACTCACACGGTGCTTTCACGAATATATAGCTTTAAGAACTTTTTTCCGGTTAATTAACAAAATCTATTTTGGCCCATTGTGCGCCCCCTAATTAGTGTATAAAAATTCCCTTTGGTACGATTGTTTTGTATATTAATCTCTAATTTCTGGCAGAGTTTGAAAATTATAAGTTAATATTAAAGGGAGTTACGGAGTGAGTTGTGTGCGTATCTCCGGAGTTGAAATTTATCCCTTTTTTATGCTATTATTCGCTCTTTCCCAAAAGAAGAACAGTTATTTTTATTTATAGAAGACTTTATTCATGTTGAAGTGTCGAAAAATAAATTAAAAAAAATAAAATAAAATAAATAGAAAAAAAAATTAAAATTTAACCATGGCCGTGGACCGAACCCCTCACCATCGATTCTTCAATCTTTTTCACCCCTGTCGCTAACAACCACACCACGACTCACACGTTGCTTTCACGAATATATAGCTTAAAGAACTTTTTTCCGGTTAATTAACAAAATCTATTTTGGCCCATTGTGTGCCCCCTAATTAGTGTATAAAAATTCCCTTTGGTACGATTGTTTTGTATATTAATTTCTAATTTCTGGCAGAGTTTGAAAATTATAAGTTAATACTGAAGGGAGTTACGGAGTGAGTCGTGTCCGTATCTCCGGAGTTGAAATTTATCCCTTTTTTATGCTATTATTCGCTCTTTCCCAAAAGAAGAACAGTTATTTTTATTTATAGAAGACTTTATTCATGTTGAAGTGTCGAAAAATAAATTTAAAAAATAAAATAAAATAAATAGAAAAAAAATTAAAATTTAACCAGAGCCCTGGACCGAACCCCTCACCATCGAGTCTTCACTCTTCTTTACCCATGTCGCTACCAACCACACCACGACTCACACGTTGCTTTCACGAATATATAGCTTAAAGAACTTTTTTCCGGTTAATTAACAAAATCTATTTTGGCCCATTGTGTGCCCCCTAATTAGTGTATAAAAATTCCCTTTGGTACGATTGTTTTGTATATTAATCTCTAATTTCTGGCAGAGTTTGAAAATTATAACTTAATATTAAAGGGAGTTACGGAGTGAGTCGTGTGCGTATCTCCGGAGTTGAAATTTATCCCTTTTTTATGCTATTATTCGCTCTTTCCCAAAAGAAGGACAGTTATTTTTATTTATAGAAGACTTTATTCATGTTGAAGTGTCAAAAAATAAATTAAAAAAAATAAAATAAAATAAATAGAAAAAAATTAAAATTTAACCAGTGCCGTGGACCGAACCCCTCACCATCGATTCTTCAATCTTCTTCACCCCTGTCGCTAACAACCACACCACGACTCACACGTTGCTTTCACGAATATATAGCTTAAAGAACTTTTTTTCGGTTAATTAACAAAATCTATTTTGGCCCATTGTATGCCCCCTAATTGGTGTATAAAAATTCCCTTTGGTACGATTGTTTTGTATATTAATCTCTAATTTCAGGCAGAGTTTGAAAATTATAAGTTAATATTAAAGGGAGTTACGGAGTGAGTCGTGTGCGTATCTCCGGAGTTGAAATTTATCCCTTTTTTATGCTATTATTCGCTCTTTCCCAAAAGAAGAACAGTTATTTTTATTTATAGAAGACTTTATTCATGTTGAAGTGTCGAAAAATAAATTAAAAAAAATAAAATAAAATAAATAGAAAAAAAAATTAAAATTTAACCATGGCCGTGGACCAAACCCCTCACCATCGATTCTTCAATCTTCTTCACCCCTGTCGCTAACAACCACACCACGACTCACACGTTGCTTTCACGAATATATAGCTTAAAGAACTTTTTTCCGGTTAATTAACAAAATCTATTTTGGCCCATTGTGTGCCCCCTAATTAGTGTATAAAAATTCCCTTTGGTACGATTGTTTTGTATATTAATTTCTAATTTCTGGCAGAGTTTGAAAATTATAAGTTAATACTGAAGGGAGTTACGGAGTGAGTCGTGTCCGTATCTCCGGAGTTGAAATTTATCCCTTTTTTATGCTATTATTCGCTCTTTCCCAAAAGAAGAACAGTTATTTTTATTTATAGAAGACTTTATTCATGTTGAAGTGTCGAAAAATAAATTTAAAAAATAAAATAAAATAAATAGAATAAAAAATTAAAATTTAACCAGTGCCCTGGACCGAACCCCTCACCATCGAGTCTTCACTCTTCTTTACCCATGTCGCTACCAACCACACCACGACTCACACGTTGCTTTCACGAATATATAGCTTAAAGAACTTTTTTCCGGTTAATTAACAAAATCTATTTTGGCCCATTGTGTGCCCCCTAATTAGTGTATAAAAATTCCCTTTGGTACGATTGTTTTGTATATTAATCTCTAATTTCTGGCAGAGTTTGAAAATTATAACTTAATATTAAAGGGAGTTACGGAGTGAGTCGTGTGCGTATCTCCGGAGTTGAAATTTATCCCTTTTTTATGCTATTATTCGCTCTTTCCCAAAAGAAGGACAGTTATTTTTATTTATAGAAGACTTTATTCATGTTGAAGTGTCGAAAAATAAATTAAAAAAAATAAAATAAAATAAATAGAAAAAAATTAAAATTTAACCAGTGCCGTGGACCGAACCCCTCACCATCGATTCTTCAATCTTCTTCACCCCTGTCGCTAACAACCACACCACGACTCAGACGTTGCTTTCACGAATATATAGCTTAAAGAACTTTTTTTCGGTTAATTAACAAAATCTATTTTGGCCCATTGTATGCCCTAATTGGTGTATAAAAATTCCCTTTGGTACGATTGTTTTGTATATTAATCTCTAATTTCAGGCAGAGTTTGAAAATTATAAGTTAATATTAAAGGGAGTTACGGAGTGAGTCGTGTGCGTATCTCCGGAGTTGAAATTTATCCCTTTTTTATGCTATTATTCGCTCTTTCCCAAAAGAAGAACAGTTATTTTTATTTATAGAAGACTTTATTCATGTTGAAGTGTCGAAAAATAAATTAAAAAAAATAAAATAAAATAAATAGAAAAAAAAATTAAAATTTAACCATGGCCGTGGACCGAACCCATCACCATCGATTCTTCAATCTTCTTCACCCCTGTCGCTAACAACCACACCACGACTCACACGTTGCTTTCACGAATATATAGCTTAAAGAACTTTTTTCCGGTTAATTAACAAAATCTATTTTGGCCCATTGTGTGCCCCCTAATTAGTGTATAAAAATTCCCTTTGGTACGATTGTTTTGTATATTAATTTCTAATTTCTGGCAGAGTTTGAAAATTATAAGTTAATACTGAAGGGAGTTACGGAGTGAGTCGTGTGCGTATCTCCGGAGTTGAAATTTATCCCTTTTTTATGCTATTATTCGCTCTTTCCCAAAAGAAGAACAGTTATTTTTATTTATAGAAGACTTTATTCATGTTGAAGTGTCGAAAAATAAATTTAAAAAATAAAATAAAATAAATAGAAAAAAAAATTAAAATTTAACCAGTGCCCTGGACCGAACCCCTCACCATCGAGTCTTCACTCTTCTTTACCCATGTCGCTACCAACCACACCACGACTCACACGTTGCTTTCACGAATATATAGCTTAAAGAACTTTTTTCCGGTTAATTAACAAAATCTATTTTGGCCCATTGTGTGCCCCCTAATTAGTGTATAAAAATTCCCTTTGGTACGATTGTTTTGTATATTAATTTCTAATTTCTGGCAGAGTTTGAAAAATATAAGTTAATACTGAAGGGAGTTACGGAGTGAGTCGTGTGCGTATCTCCGGAGTTGAAATGTATCCCTTTTTTATGCTATTATTCACTCTATCCCAAAAGAAGAACAGTTATTTTTATTTATAGAAGACTTTATTCATGTTGAAGTGTCGAAAAATAAATTAAAAAAAATAAAATAAAATAAATAGAAAAAAAAATTAATATTTAACCAGTGCCATGGACCGAACCCCTCACCATCGATTCTTCAATCTTCTTCACCCCTGTCGCTAACAACCACACCACGAGTCACACGTTGCTTTCACGAATATATAGCTTAAAGAACTTTTTTCCGGTTAATTAACAAAATCTATTTTGGCCCATTGTGTGCCCCCTAATTAGTGTATAAAAATTCCCTTTGGTACGATTGTTTTGTATATTAATCTCCAATTTCTGGCAGAGTTTGAAAATTATAAGTTAATATTAAAGGGAGTTGCGGAGTGAGTCGTGTGCGTATCTCCGGAGTTGAAATTTATCCCTTTTTTATGCTATTATTCGCTCTTTCCCAAAAGAAGAACAGTTATTTTTATTTATAGAAGACTTTATTCATGTTGAAGTGTCGAAAAATAAATAAAAAAATAAAATGAAATAAATAGAAAAAAAATTAAAATTTAACCAGTGCCCTGGACCGAACCCCTCACCATCGAGTCTTCAATCTTCTTCACCCATGTCGCTAACAACCACACCACGACTCACACGGTGCTTTCACGAATATATAGCTTAAAGAACTTTTTTTCGGTTAATTAACAAAATCTATTTTGGCCCATTGTATGCCCCCTAATTAGTGTATAAAAATTCCCTTTGGTACGATTGTTTTGTATATTAATCTCTAATTTCAGGCAGAGTTTGAAAATTATAAGTTAATATTAAAGGGAGTTACGGAGTGAGACGTGTGCGTATCTCCGGAGTTGAAATTTATCCCTTTTTTATGCTATTATTCGCTCTTTCCCAAAAGAAGAACAGTTATTTTTATTTATAGAAGACTTTATTCATGTTGAAGTGTCGAGAAATAAATTTAAAAAAATAAAATAAAATAAATAGAAAAAAAATTAAAATTTAACCAGTGCCCTGGACCGAACCCCTCACCATCGATTCTTCACTCTTCTTTACCCATGTCGCTACCAACCACACCACGACTCACACGTTGCTTTCACGAATATATAGCTTAAAGAACTTTTTTCCGGTTAATTAACAAAATCTATTTTGGCCCATTGTGTGCCCCCTAATTAGTGTATAAAAATTCCCTTTGGTACGATTGTTTTGTATATTAATTTCTAATTTCTGGCAGAGTTTGAAAATTATAAGTTAATACTGAAGGGAGTTACGGAGTGAGTCGTGTGCGTATCTCCGGAGTTGAAATTTATCCCTTTTTTATGCTATTATTCACTCTATCCCAAAAGAAGAACAGTTATTTTTATTTATAGAAGACTTTATTCATGTTGAAGTGTCGAAAAATAAATTAAAAAAAATAAAATAAAATAAATAGAAAAAAAAATTAATATTTAACCAGTGCCGTGGACCGAACCCCTCACCATCGATTCTTCAATCTTCTTCACCCCTGTCGCTAACAACCACACCACGACTTACACGTTGCTTTCACGAATATATAGCTTAAAGAACTTTTTTCCGGTTAATTAACAAAATCTATTTTGGCCCATTGTGTGCCCCCTAATTAGTGTATAAAAATTCCCTTTGGTACGATTGTTTTGTATATTAATCTCTAATTTCTGGCAGAGTTTGAAAATTATAAGTTAATATTAAAGGGAGTTGCGGAGTGAGTCGTGTGCGTATCTCCGGAGTTGAAATTTATCCCTTTTTTATGCTATTATTCGCTCTTTCCCAAAAGAAGAACAGTTATTTTTATTTATAGAAGACTTTATTCATGTTGAAGTGTCGAAAAATAAATTTAAAAAAATAAATAAAATAAACAGAAAAAAAAATTAAAATTTAACCAGTGCCGTGGACCGAACCCCTCACCATCGATTCTTCAATCTTCTTCACCCCTGTCGCTAACAACCACACCACGACTCACACGTTGCTTTCACGAATATATAGCTTAAAGAACTTTTTTCCGGTTAACTAACAAAATCTATTTTGGCCCATTGTGTGCCCCCTAATTAGTGTATAAAAATTCCCTTTGGTACGATTGTTTTGTATATTAATCTCTAATTTCTGGCCGAGTTTGAAAATTATAAGTTAATATTAAAGGGAGTTACGGAGTGAGTCGTGTGCGTATCTCCGGAGTTGAAATTTATCCCTTTTTTATGCTATTATTCGCTCTTTCCCAAAAGAAGAACAGTTATTTTTATTTATAGAAGACTTTATTCATGTTGAAGTGTCGAAAAATAAATTTAAAAAAATAAAATAAAATAAATAGAAAAAAAAATTAAAATTTAACCAGTGCCCTGGACCGAACCCCTCACCATCGAGTCTTCACTCTTCTTTACCCATGTCGCTACCAACCACACCACGACTCACACGTTGCTTTCACGAATATATAGCTTAAAGAACTTTTTTCCGGTTAATTAACAAAATCTATTTTGGCCCATTGTGTGCCCCCTAATTAGTGTATAAAAATTCCCTTTGGTACGATTGTTTTGTATATTAATTTCTAATTTCTGGCAGAGTTTGAAAATTATAAGTTTATACTGAAGGGAGTTACGGAGTGAGTCGTGTGCGTATCTCCGGAGTTGAAATTTATCCCTTTTTTATGCCATTATTCACTCTATCCCAAAAGAAGAACAGTTATTTTTATTTATAGAAGACTTTATTAATGTTGAAGTGTCGAAAAATAAATTTAAAAAAATAAAATAAAATAAATAGAAAAAAAAATAATATTTAACCAGTGCCGTGGACCGAACCCCTCACCATCGATTCTTCAATCTTCTTCTCCACCGTCGCTAACAACCACACCACGACTCACACGTTGCTTTCACGAATATATAGCTTAAAGCACTTTTTTCCGGTTAATTAACAAAATCTATTTTGGCCCATTGTGTGCCCCCTAATTAGTGTATAAAAATTCCCTTTGGTATGATTGTTTTGTATATTAATTTCTAATTTCTGGCAGAGTTTGAAAATTATAAGTTAATATTAAAGGGAGTTGCGGAGTGAGTCGTGTGCGTATCTCCGGAGTTGAAATTTATCCCTTTTTTATGCTATTATTCGCTCTTTCCCAAAAGAAGAACAGTTATTTTTATTTATAGAAGACTTTATTCATGTTAAAGTGTCGAAAAATAAATTTAAAAAAATAAAATAAAATAAATAGAAAAAAAGTTAAAATTTAACCAGTTCCCTGGACCGAACCCCTCACCATCGAGTCTTCAATCTTCTTCACCCATGTCGCTAACAACTACACCACGACTCACAAGTTGCTTTCACGAATTTATAGCTTAAAGAACTTTTTTTCGGTTAATTAACAAAATTTATTTTGGCCCATTGTGTGCCCCCTAATTAGTGTATAAAAATTCCCTTTGGTACGATTGTTTTGTATATTAATCTCTAATTTCTGGCAGAGTTTGAAAATTATAAGTTAATATTAAAGGGTGTTACGGAGTGAGTCGTGTGCGTATCTCCGGAGTTGAAATTTATCCCTTTTTTATGCTATTATTCGCTCTTTCCCAAAAGAAGAACAGTTATTTTTATTTATAGAAGACTTTATTCATGTTGAAGTGTCGAAAAATAAATTTAAAAAAATAAAATGAAATAAATAGAAAAAAAAATTAAAATTTAACCAGTGCCCTGGACCGAACCCCTCACCATCGAGTCTTCAATCTTCTTCGCCCATGTCGCTAACAACCACACCACGACTCACACGTTGCTTTCACGAATATATAGCTTAAAGAACTTTTTTCCGGTTAATTAACAAAATCTATTTTGGCCCATTGTGTGCCCCCTAATTAGTGTATAAAAATTCCCTTTGGTACTAATGTTTTGTATATTAATCTCTAATTTCTGGCAGAGTTTGAAAATTATAAGTTAATATTAAAGGGAGTTACGGAGTGAGTCGTGTGCGTATCTCCGGAGTTGAAATTTATCCCTTTTTTATGCTATTATTCGCTCTTTCCCAAAAGAAGAACAGTTATTTTTATTTATAGAAGACTTTATTCATGTTAAAGTGTCGAAAAATAAATTAAAAAAAATAAAATGAAATAAATAGAAAAAAAATTAAAATTTAACCAGTGCCCTGGACCGAACCCCTCACCATCGAGTCTTCAATCTTCTTCACCCATGTCGCTAACAACCACACCACGACTCACACGTTGCTTTCACGAATATATAGCTTAAAGAACTTTTTTCCGGTTAATTAACAAAATCTACTTTGGCCCATTGTGTGCCCCCTAATTAGTGTATAAAAATTCCCTTTGGTACGATTGTTTTGTATATTAATCTCTAATTTCTGGCAGAGTTTGAAAATTATAAGTTAATATTAAAGGGAGTTGCGGAGTGAGTCGTGTGCGTATCTCCGGAGTTGAAATTTATCCTTTTTTATGCTATTATTCGCTCTTTCCCAAAAGAAGAACAGTTATTTTTATTTATAGAAGACTTTATTCCTGTTAAAGTGTCGAAAAATAAATTAAAAAGAATAAAATAAAATAAATAGAAAAAAAAATTAAAATTTAACCAGTGCCCTGGACCGAACCCCTCTCCATCGAGTCTTCAATCTTCTTCACCCCTGTCGCTAACAACCCCACCACGACTTACACGTTGCTTTCACGAATATATAGCTTAAAGAACTTTTTTCCGGTTAATTAACAAAATCTATTTTGGCCCATTGTGTGCCCCCTAATTAGTGTATAAAAATTCCCTTTGGTACGATTGTTTTGTATATTAATCTCTAATTTCTGGCAGAGTTTGAAAATTATAACTTAATATTAAAGGGAGTTACGGATTGAGTCGTGTGCGTATCTCCGGAGTTGAAATTTACCCCTTTTTTATGCTATTATTCGCTCTTTCCCAAAAGAAGAACAGTTATTTTTATTTATAGAAGACTTTATTCATGTTGAAGTGTCGAAAAATAAATTAAAAAAAATAAATAAAATAAATAGAAAAAAAAATTAAAATTTAACCAGTGCCGTGGACCGAACCCCTCACCATCGATTCTTCAATCTTCTTCACCCCTGTCGCTAACAACCACACCACGACTCACACGTTGCTTTCACGAATATATAGCTTAAAGAACTTTTTTCCGGTTAACTAACAAAATCTATTTTGGCCCATTGTGTGCCCCCTAATTAGTGTATAAAAATTCCCTTTGGTACGATTGTTTTGTATATTAATCTCTAATTTCTGGCCGAGTTTGAAAATTATAAGTTAATATTAAAGGGAGTTACGGAGTGAGTCGTGTGCGTATCTCCGGAGTTGAAATTTATCCCTTTTTTATGCTGTTATTCGCTCTTTCCTAAAAGAAGAACAGTTATTTTTATTTATAGAAGACTTTATTCATGTTGAAGTGTCGAAAAATAAATTTAAAAAAATAAAATAAAATAAATAGAAAAAAAAATTAAAATTTAACCAGTGCCCTGGACCAAACCCCTCACCATCGAGTCTTCACTCTTCTTTACCCATGTCGCTACCAACCACACCACGACTCACACGTTGCTTTCACGAATATATAGCTTAAAGAACTTTTTTCCGGTTAATTAACAAAATCTATTTTGGCCCATTGTGTGCCCCCTAATTAGTGTATAAAAATTCCCTTTGGTACGATTGTTTTGTATATTAATTTCTAATTTCTGGCAGAGTTTGAAAATTATAAGTTAATACTGAAGGGAGTTACGGAGTGAGTCGTGTGCGTATCTCCGGAGTTGAAATTTATCCCTTTTTTATGCCATTATTCACTCTATCCCAAAAGAAGAACAGTTATTTTTATTTAGAGAAGACTTTATTAATGTTGAAGTGTCGAAAAATAAATTAAAAAGAATAAAATAAAATAAATAGAAAAAAAAATTAAAATTTAACCAGTGCCCTGGACCGAACCCCTCTCCATCGAGTCTTCAATCTTCTTCACCCCTGTCGCTAACAACCACATCACGACTTACACGTTGCTTTCACGAATATATAGCTTAAAGAACTTTTTTCCGGTTAATTAACAAAATCTATTTTGGCCCATTGTGTGCCCCCTAATTAGTGTATAAAAATTCCCTTTGGTACGATTGTTTTGTATATTAATCTCTAATTTCTGGCAGAGTTTGAAAATTATAAGTTAATATTAAAGGGAGTTGCGGAGTGAGTCGTGTGCGTATCTCCGGAGTTGAAATTTATCCCTTTTTTATGCTATTATTCGCTCTTTCCCAAAAGAAGAACAGTTATTTTTATTTATAGAAGACTTTATTCATGTTGAAGTGTCGAAAAATAAATTTAAAAAAATAAATAAAATAAACAGAAAAAAAAATTAAAATTTAACCAGTGCCGTGGACCGAACCCCTCACCATCGATTCTTCAATCTTCTTCACCCCTGTCGCTAACAACCACACCACGACTCACACGTTGCTTTCACGAATATATAGCTTAAAGAACTTTTTTCCGGTTAACTAACAAAATCTATTTTGGCCCATTGTGTGCCCCCTAATTAGTGGATAAAAATTCCCTTTGGTACGATTGTTTTGTATATTAATCTCTAATTTCTGGCCGAGTTTGAAAATTATAAGTTAATATTAAAGGGAGTTACGGAGTGAGTCGTGTGCGTATCTCCGGAGTTGAAATTTATCCCTTTTTTATGCTATTATTCGCTCTTTCCCAAAAGAAGAACAGTTATTTTTATTTATAGAAGACTTTATTCATGTTGAAGTGTCGAAAAATAAATTTAAAAAAATAAAATAAAATAAATAGAAAAAAAAATTAAAATTTAACCAGTGCCCTGGACCGAACCCCTCACCATCGAGTCTTCACTCTTCTTTACCCATGTCGCTACCAACCACACCACGACTCACACGTTGCTTTCACGAATATATAGCTTAAAGAACTTTTTTCCGGTTAATTAACAAAATCTATTTTGGCCCATTGTGTGCCCCCTAATTAGTGTATAAAAATTCCCTTTGGTACGATTGTTTTGTATATTAATTTCTAATTTCTGGCAGAGTTTGAAAATTATAAGTTTATACTGAAGGGAGTTACGGAGTGAGTCGTGTGCGTATCTCCGGAGTTGAAATTTATCCCTTTTTTATGCCATTATTCACTCTATCCCAAAAGAAGAACAGTTATTTTTATTTATAGAAGACTTTATTAATGTTGAAGTGTCGAAAAATAAATTTAAAAAAATAAAATAAAATAAATAGAAAAAAAAATAATATTTAACCAGTGCCGTGGACCGAACCCCTCACCATCGATTCTTCAATCTTCTTCTCCACCGTCGCTAACAACCACACCACGACTCACACGTTGCTTTCACGAATATATAGCTTAAAGAACTTTTTTCCGGTTAATTAACAAAATCTATTTTGGCCCATTGTGTGCCCCCTAATTAGTGTATAAAAATTCCCTTTGGTATGATTGTTTTGTATATTAATTTCTAATTTCTGGCAGAGTTTGAAAATTATAAGTTAATATTAAAGGGAGTTGCGGAGTGAGTCGTGTGCGTATCTCCGGAGTTGAAATTTATCCCTTTTTTATGCTATTATTCGCTCCTTCCCAAAAGAAGAACAGTTATTTTTATTTATAGAAGACTTTATTCATGTTAAAGTGTCGAAAAATAAATTTAAAAAAATAAAATAAAATAAATAGAAAAAAAGTTAAAATTTAACCAGTGCCCTGGACCGAACCCCTCACCATCGAGTCTTCAATCTTCTTCGCCCATGTCGCTAACAACCACACCACGACTCACACGTTGCTTTCACGAATATATAGCTTAAAGAACTTTTTTCCGGTTAATTAACAAAATCTATTTTGGCCCATTGTGTGCCCCCTAATTAGTGTATAAAAATTCCCTTTGGTACGATTGTTTTGTATATTAATTTCTAATTTCTGGCAGAGTTTGAAAATTATAAGTTAATACTGAAGGGAGTTACGGAGTGAGTCGTGTGCGTATCTCCGGAGTTGAAATTTATCCCTTTTTTATGCCATTATTCACTCTATCCCAAAAGAAGAACAGTTATTTTTATTTAGAGAAGACTTTATTAATGTTGAAGTGTCGAAAAATAAATTAAAAAAAATAAAATAAAATAAATAGAAAAAAAAATTAATATTTAACCAGTGCCGTGGACCGAACCCCTCACCTTCGATTCTTCAATCTTCTTCGCCCCTGTCGCTAACAACCACACCACGACTCACACGTTGCTTTCACGAATATATAGCTTAAAGAACTTTTTTCCGGTTAATTAACAAAATCTATTTTGGCCCATTGTGTGCCCCCTAATTAGTCTATAAAAATTCGCTTTGGTACGATTGTTTTGTATATTAATCTCTAATTTCTGGCGGAGTTTGAAAATTATAAGTTAATATTAAAGGGAGTTACGGATTGAGTCGTGTGCGTATCTCCGGAGTTGAAATTTACCCCTTTTTTATGCTATTATTCGCTCTTTCCCAAAAGAAGAACAGTTATTTTTATTTATAGAAGACTTTATTCATGTTGAAGTGTCGAAAAATAAATTAAAAAAAATAAATAAAATAAATAGAAAAAAAAATTAAAATTTAACCAGTGCCGTGGACCGAACCCCTCACCATCGATTCTTCAATCTTCTTCACCCCTGTCGCTAACAACCACACCACGACTCACACGTTGCTTTCACGAATATATAGCTTAAAGAACTTTTTTCCGGTTAACTAACAAAATCTATTTTGGCCCATTGTGTGCCCCCTAATTAGTGTATAAAAATTCCCTTTGGTACGATTGTTTTGTATATTAATCTCTAATTTCTGGCCGAGTTTGAAAATTATAAGTTAATATTAAAGGGAGTTACGGAGTGAGTCGTGTGCGTATCTCCGGAGTTGAAATTTATCCCTTTTTTATGCTATTATTCGCTCTTTCCTAAAAGAAGAACAGTTATTTTTATTTATAGAAGACTTTATTCATGTTGAAGTGTCGAAAAATAAATTTAAAAAAATAAAATAAAATAAATAGAAAAAAAAATTAAAATTTAACCAGTGCCCTGGACCAAACCCCTCACCATCGAGTCTTCACTCTTCTTTACCCATGTCGCTACCAACCACACCACGACTCACACGTTGCTTTCACGAATATATAGCTTAAAGAACTTTTTTCCGGTTAATTAACAAAATCTATTTTGGCCCATTGTGTGCCCCCTAATTAGTGTATAAAAATTCCCTTTGGTACGATTGTTTTGTATATTAATTTCTAATTTCTGGCAGAGTTTGAAAATTATAAGTTAATACTGAAGGGAGTTACGGAGTGAGTCGTGTGCGTATCTCCGGAGTTGAAATTTATCCCTTTTTTATGCCATTATTCACTCTATCCCAAAAGAAGAACAGTTATTTTTATTTAGAGAAGACTTTATTAATGTTGAAGTGTCGAAAAATAAATTAAAAAGAATAAAATAAAATAAATAGAAAAAAAAATTAAAATTTAACCAGTGCCCTGGACCGAACCCCTCTCCATCGAGTCTTCAATCTTCTTCACCCCTGTCGCTAACAACCACATCACGACTTACACGTTGCTTTCACGAATATATAGCTTAAAGAACTTTTTTCCGGTTAATTAACAAAATCTATTTTGGCCCATTGTGTGCCCCCTAATTAGTGTATAAAAATTCCCTTTGGTACGATTGTTTTGTATATTAATCTCTAATTTCTGGCAGAGTTTGAAAATTATAAGTTAATATTAAAGGGAGTTGCGGAGTGAGTCGTGTGCGTATCTCCGGAGTTGAAATTTATCCCTTTTTTATGCTATTATTCGCTCTTTCCCAAAAGAAGAACAGTTATTTTTATTTATAGAAGACTTTATTCATGTTGAAGTGTCGAAAAATAAATTTAAAAAAATAAATAAAATAAACAGAAAAAAAAATTAAAATTTAACCAGTGCCGTGGACCGAACCCCTCACCATCGATTCTTCAATCTTCTTCACCCCTGTCGCTAACAACCACACCACGACTCACACGTTGCTTTCACGAATATATAGCTTAAAGAACTTTTTTCCGGTTAACTAACAAAATCTATTTTGGCCCATTGTGTGCCCCCTAATTAGTGGATAAAAATTCCCTTTGGTACGATTGTTTTGTATATTAATCTCTAATTTCTGGCCGAGTTTGAAAATTATAAGTTAATATTAAAGGGAGTTACGGAGTGAGTCGTGTGCGTATCTCCGGAGTTGAAATTTATCCCTTTTTTATGCTATTATTCGCTCTTTCCCAAAAGAAGAACAGTTATTTTTATTTATAGAAGACTTTATTCATGTTGAAGTGTCGAAAAATAAATTTAAAAAAATAAAATAAAATAAATAGAAAAAAAAATTAAAATTTAACCAGTGCCCTGGACCGAACCCCTCACCATCGAGTCTTCACTCTTCTTTACCCATGTCGCTACCAACCACACCACGACTCACACGTTGCTTTCACGAATATATAGCTTAAAGAACTTTTTTCCGGTTAATTAACAAAATCTATTTTGGCCCATTGTGTGCCCCCTAATTAGTGTATAAAAATTCCCTTTGGTACGATTGTTTTGTATATTAATTTCTAATTTCTGGCAGAGTTTGAAAATTATAAGTTTATACTGAAGGGAGTTACGGAGTGAGTCGTGTGCGTATCTCCGGAGTTGAAATTTATCCCTTTTTTATGCCATTATTCACTCTATCCCAAAAGAAGAACAGTTATTTTTATTTATAGAAGACTTTATTAATGTTGAAGTGTCGAAAAATAAATTTAAAAAAATAAAATAAAATAAATAGAAAAAAAAATAATATTTAACCAGTGCCGTGGACCGAACCCCTCACCATCGATTCTTCAATCTTCTTCTCCACCGTCGCTAACAACCACACCACGACTCACACGTTGCTTTCACGAATATATAGCTTAAAGAACTTTTTTCCGGTTAATTAACAAAATCTATTTTGGCCCATTGTGTGCCCCCTAATTAGTGTATAAAAATTCCCTTTGGTATGATTGTTTTGTATATTAATTTCTAATTTCTGGCAGAGTTTGAAAATTATAAGTTAATATTAAAGGGAGTTGCGGAGTGAGTCGTGTGCGTATCTCCGGAGTTGAAATTTATCCCTTTTTTATGCTATTATTCGCTCTTTCCCAAAAGAAGAACAGTTATTTTTATTTATAGAAGACTTTATTCATGTTAAAGTGTCGAAAAATAAATTTAAAAAAATAAAATAAAATAAATAGAAAAAAAGTTAAAATTTAACCAGTGCCCTGGACCGAACCCCTCACCATCGAGTCTTCAATCTTCTTCGCCCATGTCGCTAACAACCACACCACGACTCACACGTTGCTTTCACGAATATATAGCTTAAAGAACTTTTTTCCGGTTAATTAACAAAATCTATTTTGGCCCATTGTGTGCCCCCTAATTAGTGTATAAAAATTCCCTTTGGTACGATTGTTTTGTATATTAATTTCTAATTTCTGGCAGAGTTTGAAAATTATAAGTTAATACTGAAGGGAGTTACGGAGTGAGTCGTGTGCGTATCTCCGGAGTTGAAATTTATCCCTTTTTTATGCCATTATTCACTCTATCCCAAAAGAAGAACAGTTATTTTTATTTAGAGAAGACTTTATTAATGTTGAAGTGTCGAAAAATAAATTAAAAAAAATAAAATAAAATAAATAGAAAAAAAGTTAAAATTTAACCAGTGCCCTGGACCGAACCCCTCACCATCGAGTCTTCAATCTTCTTCGCCCATGTCGCTAACAACCACACCACGACTCACACGTTGCTTTCACGAATATATAGCTTAAAGAACTTTTTTCCGGTTAATTAACAAAATCTATTTTGGCCCATTGTGTGCCCCCTAATTAGTGTATAAAAATTCCCTTTGGGACGATTGTTTTGTATATTAATTTCTAATTTCTGGCAGAGTTTGAAAATTATAAGTTAATACTGAAGGGAGTTACGGAGTGAGTCGTGTGCGTATCTCCGGAGTTGAAATTTATCCCTTTTTTATGCCATTATTCACTCTATCCCAAAAGAAGAACAGTTATTTTTATTTAGAGAAGACTTTATTAATGTTGAAGTGTCGAAAAATAAATTAAAAAAAATAAAATAAAATAAATAGAAAAAAAAATTAATATTTAACCAGTGCCGTGGACCGAACCCCTCACCTTCGATTCTTCAATCTTCTTCGCCCCTGTCGCTAACAACCACACCACGACTCACACGTTGCTTTCACGAATATATAGCTTAAAGAACTTTTTTCCGGTTAATTAACAAAATCTATTTTGGCCCATTGTGTGCCCCCTAATTAGTCTATAAAAATTCGCTTTGGTACGATTGTTTTGTATATTAATCTCTAATTTCTGGCGGAGTTTGAAAATTATAAGTTAATATTAAAGGGTGTTACGGAGTGAGTCGTGTGCGTATCTCCGGAGTTGAAATTTATCCCTTTTTTATGCTATTATTCGCTCTTTCCCAAAAGAAGAACAGTTATTTTTATTTATAGAAGACTTTTTTCATGTTGAAGTGTCGGAAAATAAATTAAAAAAAATAAAATAAATAGAAAAAAAAATTAAAATTTAACCAGTGTCCTAGACCGAACCCCTCACCATCGAGTCTTTAATCTTCTTCACCCATGTCGCTAACAACCACACCACGACTCACACGTTGCTTTCACGAATATATAGCTTAAAGAACTTTTTTCCGGTTAATTAACAAAATCTATTTTGGCCCATTGTGTGCCCCCTAATTAGTGTATAAAAATTCCCTTTGGTACGATTGTTTTGTATATTAATCTCTAATGTCTGGCAGAGTTTGAAAATTATAAGTTAATACTGAAGGAAGTTACGGAGTGAGTCGTGTGCGTATCTCCGGAGTTGAAATTTATCCCTTTTTTATGCTATTATTCGCTCTTTCCCAAAAGAAGAACAGTTATTTTTATTTATAGAAGACTTTATTCATGTTGAAGTGTCGAAAAATAAATTTAAAAAAATAAAATAAAATAAATAGAAAAAAAAATTAAAATTTATCCAGTGCCCTGGACCGAACCCCTCACCATCGAGTCTTCACTCTTCTTTACCCATGTCGCTAACAACCACACCACGACTCACACGTTGCTTTCACGAATATATAGCTTAAAGAACTTTTTTCCGGTTAATTAACAAAATCTATTTTGGCCCATTGTATGACCCCTAATTAGTGTATAAAAATTCCCTTTGCTACGATTGTTTTGTATATTAATCTCTAATTTCTGGCAGAGTTTGAAAATTATAAGTTAATATTAAAGGGAGTTACGGAGTGAGTCGTGTGCGTATCTCCGGAGTTGAAATTGATCCCTTTTTTATGCTATTATTCGCTCTTTCCCAAAAGAAGAACAGTTATTTTTATTTATAGAAGACTTTATTCATGTTAAAGTGTCGAAAAATAAGTTAAAAAAATAAAATGAAATAAATAGAAAAAAAATTAAAATTTAACCTTTGCCCTGGACCTACCCCTCACCATCGAGTCTTCAATCTTCTTCACCCATGTCGCTAACAACCACACCACGACTCACACGTTGCTTTCACGAATATATAGCTTAAAGAACTTTTTTCCCGTTAATTAACAAAATCTATTTTGGCCCATTGTGTGCCCCCTAATTAGTGTATAAAAATTCCCTTTGGTACGATTTTCTTGTATATTAATTTCTATTTTCTAGCAGAGTTTGAAAATTATAAGTTAATATTAAAGGGAGTTACGGAGTGAGTCGTGTGCGTATCTCCGGAGTTGAAATTTATCCCTTTTTTATGCTATTATTCGCTCTTTCCCAAAAGAAGAACAGTTATTTTTATTTATAGAAGACTTTATTCATGTTGAAGTGTCGAAAAAAAATAAAAAAAAAAAATAAAATAAATAGAAAAAAAAATTAAAATTTAACCAGTGCCGTGGACCGAACCCCTCACCATCGATTCTTCAATCTTCTTCACCCCTGTCGCTAACAACCACACCACGACTCACACGTTGCTTTCACGAATATATAGCTTAAAGAACTTTTTTCCGGTTAATTAACAAAATCTATTTTGGCCCATTGTGTGTCCCCTAATTAGTGTATAAAAATTCCCTTTGGTACGATTGTTTTGTATATTAATCTCTAATTTCTGGCAGAGTTTGAAAATTATAAGTTAATATTAAAGGGAGTTACGGAGTAATTCATGTGCGTATCTCCGGAGTTGAAATTTATCCCTTTTTTATGCTATTATTCGCTCTTTCCCAAAAGAAGAACTGTTATTTTTATTTATAGAAGACTTTATTCATGTTGAAGTGTCAAAAAATGAATTTAAAAAAATAAAATAAAATAAATAGAAAAAAAAATTAAATTTTAACAAGTGCCCTGGACCGAACCCCTCACCATCGAGTCTTCAATCTTCTTCACCCATGTCGCTAACAACCACACCACGACACACACGTTGCTTTCACGAATATATAGCTTAAAGAACTTTTCTCCGGTTAATTAACAAAATCTATTTTGGCCCATTGTGTGCCCCCTAATTAGTGTATAAAAATTCCCTTTGGTACGATTGTTTTGTATATTAATCTCTAATTTCTGGCGGAGTTTGAAAATTATAAGTTAATATTAAAGGGTGTTACGGAGTGAGTCGTGTGTGTATCTCCGGAGTTGAAATTTACCCCTTTTTTATGCTATTATTCGCTCTTTCCCAAAAGAAGAACAGTTATTTTTATTTATAGAAGACTTTTTTCATGTTGAAGTGTCGGAAAATAAATTAAAAAAAATAAAATAAATAGAAAAAAAAATTAAAATTTAACCAGTGTCCTGGACCGAACCCCTCACCATCGAGTCTTTAATCTTCTTCACCCATGTCGCTAACAACCACACCACGACTCACACGTTGCTTTCACGAATATATAGCTTAAAGAACTTTTTTCCGGTTAATTAACAAAATCTATTTTGGCCCATTGTGTGCCCCCTAATTAGTGTATAAAAATTCCCTTTGGTACGATTGTTTTGTATATTAATCTCTAATGTCTTACAGAGTTTGAAAATTATAAGTTAATACTGAAGGGAGTTACGGAGTGAGTCGTGTGCGTATCTCTGGAGTTGAAATTTATCCCTTTTTTATGCTATTATTCGCTCTTTCCCAAAAGAAGAACAGTTATTTTTATTTATAGAAGACTTTATTCATGTTGAAGTGTCGAAAAATAAATTTAAAAAAATAAAATAAAATAAATAGAAAAAAAAATTAAAATTTAACCAGTGCCCTGGACCGAACCCCACACCATCGAGTCTTCACTCTTCTTTTCCCATGTCGCTAACAACCACACCACGACTCTCACGTTGCTTTCACGAATATATAGCTTAAAGAACTTTTTTCCGGTTAATTAACAAAATCTATTTTGGCCCATTGTATGACCCCTAATTAGTGTATAAAAATTCCCTTTGCTACGATTGTTTTGTATATTAATCTCTAATTTCTGGCAGAGTTTGAAAATTATAAGTTAATATTAAAGGGAGTTACGGAGTGAGTCGTGTGCGTATCTCCGGAGTTGAAATTGATCCCTTTTTTATGCTATTATTCGCTCTTTCCCAAAAGAAGAACAGTTATTTTTATTTATAGAAGACTTTATTCATGTTAAAGTGTCGAAAAATAAGTTAAAAAAATAAAATGAAATAAATAGAAAAAAAATTAAAATTTAACCTTTGCCCTGGACCTACCCCTCACCATCGAGTCTTCAATCTTCTTCACCCATGTCGCTAACAACCACACCACGACTCACACGTTGCTTTCACGAATATATAGCTTAAAGAACTTTTTTCCCGTTAATTAACAAAATCTATTTTGGCCCATTGTGTGCCCCCTAATTAGTGTATAAAAATTCCCTTTGGTACGATTTTCTTGTATATTAATTTCTATTTTCTAGCAGAGTTTGAAAATTATAAGTTAATATTAAAGGGAGTTACGGAGTGAGTCGTGTGCGTATCTCCGGAGTTGAAATTTATCCCTTTTTTATGCTATTATTCGCTCTTTCCCAAAAGAAGAACAGTTATTTTTATTTATAGAAGACTTTATTCATGTTGAAGTGTCGAAAAATAAATTTAAAAAAATAAAATAAAATAAATAGAAAAAAAAATTAAAATTTAACCAGTGCCCTGGACCGAACCCCACACCATCGAGTCTTCACTCTTCTTTACCCATGTCGCTAACAACCACACCACGACTCTCACGTTGCTTTCACGAATATATAGCTTAAAGAACTTTTTTCCGGTTAATTAACAAAATCTATTTTGGCCCATTGTATGACCCCTAATTAGTGTATAAAAATTCCCTTTGCTACGATTGTTTTGTATATTAATCTCTAATTTCTGGCAGAGTTTGAAAATTATAAGTTAATATTAAAGGGAGTTACGGAGTGAGTCGTGTGCGTATCTCCGGAGTTGAAATTGATCCCTTTTTTATGCTATTATTCGCTCTTTCCCAAAAGAAGAACAGTTATTTTTATTTATAGAAGACTTTATTCATGTTAAAGTGTCGAAAAATAAGTTAAAAAAATAAAATGAAATAAATAGAAAAAAAATTAAAATTTAACCTTTGCCCTGGACCTACCCCTCACCATCGAGTCTTCAATCTTCTTCACCCATGTCGCTAACAACCACACCACGACTCACACGTTGCTTTCACGAATATATAGCTTAAAGAACTTTTTTCCCGTTAATTAACAAAATCTATTTTGGCCCATTGTGTGCCCCCTAATTAGTGTATAAAAATTCCCTTTGGTACGATTGTTTTGTATATTAATCTCTAATTTCTGGCAGAGTTTGAAAATTATAACTTAATATTAAAGGGAGTTACGGATTGAGTCGTGTGCGTATCTCCGGAGTTGAAATTTACCCCTTTTTTATGCTATTATTCGCTCTTTCCCAAAAGAAGAACAGTTATTTTTATTTATAGAAGACTTTATTCATGTTGAAGTGTCGAAAAATAAATTAAAAAAAATAAATAAAATAAATAGAAAAAAAAATTAAAATTTAACCAGTGCCGTGGACCGAACCCCTCACCATCGATTCTTCAATCTTCTTCACCCCTGTCGCTAACAACCACACCACGACTCACACGTTGCTTTCACGAATATATAGCTTAAAGAACTTTTTTCCGGTTAACTAACAAAATCTATTTTGGCCCATTGTGTGCCCCCCTAATTAGTGTATAAAAATTCCCTTTGGTACGATTGTTTTGTATATTAATCTCTAATTTCTGGCCGAGTTTGAAAATTATAAGTTAATATTAAAGGGAGTTACGGAGTGAGTCGTGTGCGTATCTCCGGAGTTGAAATTTATCCCTTTTTTATGCTATTATTCGCTCTTTCCCAAAAGAAGAACAGTTATTTTTATTTATAGAAGACTTTATTCATGTTGAAGTGTCGAAAAATAAATTTAAAAAAATAAAATAAAATAAATAGAAAAAAAAAATAAAATTTAACCAGTGCCCTGGACCAAACCCCCTCACCATCGAGTCTTCACTCTTCTTTACCCATGTCGCTACCAACCACACCACGACTCACACGTTGCTTTCACGAATATATAGCTTAAAGAACTTTTTCCGGTTAATTAACAAAATCTATTTTGGCCCATTGTGTGCCCCCTAATTAGTGTATAAAAATTCCCTTTGGTACGATTGTTTTGTATATTAATTTCTAATTTCTGGCAGAGTTTGAAAATTATAAGTTAATACTGAAGGGAGTTACGGAGTGAGTCGTGTGCGTATCTCCGGAGTTGAAATTTATCCCTTTTTTATGCCATTATTCACTCTATCCCAAAAGAAGAACAGTTATTTTTATTTAGAGAAGACTTTATTAATGTTGAAGTGTCGAAAAATAAATTAAAAAAAATAAAATAAAATAAATAGAAAAAAAAATTAATATTTAACCAGTGCCGTGGACCGAACCCCTCACCTTCGATTCTTCAATTTCTTCGCCCCTGTCGCTAACAACCACACCACGACTCACACGTTGCTTTCACGAATATATAGCTTAAAGAACTTTTTTCCGGTTAATTAACAAAATCTATTTTGGCCCATTGTGTGCCCCCCTAATTAGTCTATAAAAATTCGCTTTGGTACGATTGTTTTGTATATTAATCTCTAATTTCTGGCGGAGTTTGAAAATTATAAGTTAATATTAAAGGGTGTTACGGAGTGAGTCGTGTGCGTATCTCCGGAGTTGAAATTTATCCCTTTTTTATGCTATTATTCGCTCTTTCCCAAAAGAAGAACAGTTATTTTTATTTATAGAAGACTTTTTTCATGTTGAAGTGTCGGAAAATAAATTAAAAAAAATAAAATAAATAGAAAAAAAATTAAAATTTAACCAGTGTCCTGGACCGAACCCCTCACCATCGAGTCTTTAATCTTCTTCACCCATGTCGCTAACAACCACACCACGACTCACACGTTGCTTTCACGAATATATAGCTTAAAGAACTTTTTTCCGGTTAATTAACAAAATCTATTTTGGCCCATTGTGTGCCCCCTAATTAGTGTATAAAAATTCCCTTTGGTACGATTGTTTTGTATATTAATCTCTAATGTCTGGCAGAGTTTGAAAATTATAAGTTAATACTGAAGGGAGTTACGGAGTGAGTCGTGTGCGTATCTCCGGAGTTGAAATTTATCCCTTTTTTATGCTATTATTCGCTCTTTCCCAAAAGAAGAACAGTTATTTTTATTTATAGAAGACTTTATTCATGTTGAAGTGTCGAAAAATAAATTTAAAAAAATAAAATAAAATAAATAGAAAAAAAAATTAAAATTTAACCAGTGCCCTGGACCGAACCCCTCACACATCGAGTCTTCACTCTTCTTTACCCATGTCGCTAACAACCACACCACGACTCACACGTTGCTTTCACGAATATATAGCTTAAAGAACTTTTTCCGGTTAATTAACAAAATCTATTTTGGCCCATTGTATGACCCCTAATTAGTGTATAAAAATTCCCTTTGCTACGATTGTTTTGTATATTAATCTCTAATTTCTGGCAGAGTTTGAAAATTATAAGTTAATATTAAAGGGAGTTACGGAGTGAGTTGTGTGCGTATCTCCGGAGTTGAAATTGATCCCTTTTTTATGCTATTATTCGCTCTTTCCCAAAAGAAGAACAGTTATTTTTATTTATAGAAGACTTTATTCATGTTAAAGTGTCGAAAAATAAGTTAAAAAAATAAATGAAATAAATAGAAAAAAAATTAAATTTAACCTTTGCCCTGGACCTACCCCTCACCATCGAGTCTTCAATCTTCTTCACCCATGTCGCTAACAACCACACCACGACTCACACGTTGCTTTCACGAATATATAGCTTAAAGAACTTTTTTCCCGTTAATTAACAAAATCTATTTTGGCCCATTGTGTGCCCCCTAATTAGTGTATAAAAAATTCCCTTTGGTACGATTTTCTTGTATATTAATTTCTATTTTCTAGCAGAGTTTGAAAATTATAAGTTAATATTAAAGGGAGTTACGGAGTGAGTCGTGTGCGTATCTCCGGAGTTGAAATTTATCCCTTTTTTATGCTATTATTCGCTCTTTCCCAAAAGAAGAACAGTTATTTTTATTTATAGAAGACTTTATTCATGTTTGAAGTGTCGAAAAAAAAAAAAAAAAAAATAAAATAATAGAAAAAAAAATTAAAATTTAACCAGTGCCGTGGACCGAACCCCTCACCATCGATTCTTCAATCTTCTTCACCCCTGTCGCTAACAACCACACCACGACTCACACGTTGCTTTCACGAATATATAGCTTAAGAACTTTTCTCCGGTTAATTAACAAAATCTATTTTGGCCCATTGTGTGCCCCCTAATTAGTGTATAAAAATTCCTTTGGTACGATTGTTTTGTATATTAATCTCTAATTTCTGGCGGAGTTTGAAAATTATAAGTTAATATTAAAGGGTGTTACGGAGTGAGTCGTGTGCGTATCTCCGGAGTTGAAATTTATCCCCTTTTTTATGCTATTATTCGCTCTTTCCCAAAAGAAGAACAGTTATTTTATTTATAGAAGACTTTTTTCATGTTGAAGTGTCGGAAAATAAATTAAAAAAAATAAAATAAATAGAAAAAAAAATTAAAATTTAACCAGTGTCCTGGACCGAACCCCTCACCATCGAGTCTTTAATCTTCTTCACCCATGTCGCTAACAACCACACCACGACTCACACGTTGCTTTCACGAATATATAGCTTAAAGAACTTTTTTCCGGTTAATTAACAAAATCTATTTTGGCCCATTGTGTGCCCCCTAATTAGTGTATAAAAATTCCCTTTGGTACGATTGTTTTGTATATTAATCTCTAATGTCTTACAGAGTTTGAAAAATTATAAGTTAATACTGAAGGGAGTTACGGAGTGAGTCGTGTGCGTATCTCTGGAGTTGAAATTTATCCCTTTTTTATGCTATTATTCGCTCTTTCCCAAAAGAAGAACAGTTTATTTTTATTTATAGAAGACTTTATTCATGTTGAAGTGTCGAAAAATAAATTTAAAAAAATAAAATAAAATAATAGAAAAAAAAATTAAAATTTAACCAGTGCCCTGGACCGAACCCCACACCATCGAGTCTTCACTCTTCTTTACCCATGTCGCTAACAACCACACCACGACTCTCACGTTGCTTTCACGAATATATAGCTTAAAGAACTTTTTTCCGGTTAATTAACAAAATCTATTTTGGCCCATTGTATGACCCCTAATTAGTGTATAAAAATTCCCTTTGCTACGATTGTTTTGTATATTAATCTCTAATTTCTGGCAGAGTTTGAAAATTATAAGTTAATATTAAAGGGAGTTACGGAGTGAGTCGTGTGCGTATCTCCGGAGTTGAAATTGATCCCTTTTTTATGCTATTATTCGCTCTTTCCCAAAAGAAGAACAGTTATTTTTATTTATAGAAGACTTTATTCATGTTAAAGTGTCGAAAAATAAGTTAAAAAAATAAAATGAAATAAATAGAAAAAAAATTAAAATTTAACCTTTGCCCTGGACCTACCCTCACCATCGAGTCTTCAATCTTCTTCACCCATGTCGCTAACAACCACACCACGACTCACACGTTGCTTTCACGAATATATAGCTTAAAGAACTTTTTTCCCGTTAATTAACAAAATCTATTTTGGCCCATTGTGTGCCCCCTAATTAGTGTATAAAAATTCCCTTTGGTACGATTTTCTTGTATATTAATTTCTATTTTCTAGCAGAGTTTGAAAATTATAAGTTAATATTAAAGGGAGTTACGGAGTGAGTCGTGTGCGTATCTCCGGAGTTGAAATTTATCCCTTTTTTATGCTATTATTCCGCTCTTTCCCAAAAGAAGAACAGTTATTTTTATTTATAGAAGACTTTATTCATGTTGAAGTGTCGAAAAATAAAATAAAATAAATAGAAAAAAAAATTAAAAATTTATCCCGTGCCCAGGACCGAAGCCCTCATCATCGAGTCAACAATCTTCTTTACCCATGGCGCTAACAACCACACCACGACTCACACGTTGCTTTCGCGAATATATAGCTTAACGAGCTTTTTTCCGGTTAATTATCAAAAATCTATTTTGGCCCAGTGTGTGCCCCCTAATTAGTGCATAAAAATTCCCTTTGATTCGATTGTTTGGTATATAAAACTCTAATTTCTGGCAGAGTTTGTAAATTATAAGTTAATATTAAGGGAGTTACGGAGTGAGTCGTGTGCGTAGCTCCTTTCTCGAGCCATTTTATTTTTTTTGTTATTTTTTTTATATTATTCCTTTACGCTTTCTTTGCTGGATTTCACACGCCGAAAACACCCCATGCATGCTAGACTATCCAAAATGTTACAAAAGAGCTCGAAAAAAGAGCAAATAAACTGATTTTATTGGATGTTTCTAGTTTTTTCCCATTGTCCCAATTAAAAAAAATATTTTCTACATGCAGGACCCTCCAGAATATCGAAATACTCATAAAAAAATAATATAATTTAAAATAAACAAAAAAAAAGAAATTTTTGAAAATTTGTCCGTCCCTGGGATTCGAGCCCAGGACCCCTCCCTCCAGCAACGAACTTGCTCTTATGGTGGCCTACATTCTAGTCCACAGTGATACGTAAAGACTACCACAGTTTCGCTTCAAACGCTTTCGCCTCTCATCTTTGTAATATACCTTCAGGAGCCCACCTGTGATTACCCTAATTGGCTTATAAAAATTCTTTTTGGCAGCTATGTTTGGACCATAGACCCCTACTTAGGGTCTGAGTTTGAAAATTATCTCTCGATATTAAAGGGAGCTAGGGGATCTTGAAATTTGAACCTTTATCGAGCCATTTTATTTTTTTATTATTCCATCACGCTTTCTTTGCTGGATTTCACACACAGGGGACACCCCCATGCATGCTAGAATATCCAAAATGTTACAAAAGAAGTCGAAAAGAGCAAATAAGCTGATTTTCCTGGATTTTTCCAGTTTTTCCCCATTTTCCCAACAAAAAAAATTATTTCTACATGCAGGATCCTCCAGAATATCGAAAAGCACATAAAAAAATAATATAATTTAAAATAAACAAAAAAGAACATTTTTAGAAAATTTGTCTGTCCCTGGAATTCGATTATCTTTAAACAGACCATCTTCCCGTCGAATGTGCCAAACTAAAAATCCTAAAATTGCGATTTAAAAATATGGTGCGGGATGTAGTATGTTATGTAAATAAGGGGCCGTTCAAAAAGTACGTACACAAAACTGGTGAAATATTAACCCCTCCCCCTCTTCGTACAATACCGTACTTACTCCCCACCCCCTTAGAGTACGTACATTTTTATTATTCTACCCCCTTTTTCATAAAAATTAAAATAATTATTCTTTATATAAAATTAAATATTTATTTCAACTAATTTATTCATGTAAATTATTTAAACAAAAACACCCATTTTTATCTTTGAATCAATAAATGAAACAATCTTATCGGATCAACATAATAATTTCCTAAAATCAATACAATTAATCTACAGTAGTTTCCCAAGGACATTCCAAATGCTTCTGTAGAGACACCAATTCACCGTTTCTCTTGTCTGCGACTAATGAAAAATTTAGATTATCTTCATCAACGATATCATCTTCGATCCACTCTGCATCATCTTCGTTTTCTTGGTTTCGGAGGATAACCAAAAGTACATTTTTATTTTGCGAGACAACTTTTTTTTGAGAACTGATTGACTCATTCTAACAAGTGGTCGTCGTGTGAAAAAAAATACAAGAACAAACATATGTATAATACATGTGTAGGAAAAAGTCAAATTTAAATTTGGTGTATGCTTATAATGTACGTACTTTGTATGATACCCCCCCTCCCCATCGTAAGAAACCGTACAAAATAGCAAATCCTTCGGGATCTACGTACTTTTTGAACGGTCCCTAATTATAGTTAATGAATATTTGTTTTTATTAAAGTATTAAAAATCTTTTCTTAGCTGTTATTTTTCCAGCATGCTTTTTGTTTTTTTTCCCCCATGTTTTTTTCAGCAATGTTTTAAATTACTGTTCTCAATATTTCTCTTTGAAAGGAAATCACAGCGGCCACCATGAAAAATTTCCAAAGATTTAATGTGACTTATGTATTCATAAAAGCTTATATTTTGCCCCTATTTTTATTCCAATATAAGTAACGACGAAGCCAAGTCGTTAAATTAATAGACGAATTAGTTCCACAAAGATTGTTTGTTGCATTAGTTAATTGTAACTTCAAACCTATTTTTGCGCGAATGGTCTTTGAATATAAATAAAAGTCCATATCTTATCTTTATGTTAACTTACAATTTACAACTTTGCCCCATTTATTATTTATCATTGTATGATGGCTCAGGGGATAGAGCGTTCGCCTTCCAATGAGGTGAACCAGGTTCAAATCCCAGCAATGACTGGTTGATGTGAATTCCCCACCCGGCTTGCACCGATCACAGTACTGACGTGAAATATCATCAGTGGTAGACGGATCATGGGGTTAGAGTCCCCTTGCAGTCAGGCTAACCGTGGGAGGTTCTTGTGGTCTTCCTCACCATGTAACGCAAATGTGGGCTAGTTCCTCCAAAAAGTCCTCAACGAAGGCAAATTTCTCCCAATACTTGATTCAGGAGTTCCCTTGTCTTCTGGTTGGGTTCTAAATTACAAGGCTACGGAATTGTACAATGGTAGCCATAAACTCAAGACTGGATCGGTTGCTCAACGACGGTCATAAAAAATGTAGGTAAACACGATGTCAAACCGCACAATTTTAGACGAATTAATTCGGACACAAGTGGCTCTAACTGCGATGTCAAACTTGGTATGCTCTTGACATGTACAAAAAGGCCCTATATTTTATTTTTATTTTAATCTTTAACTTTCTTCCATTCATTAGTTCCATATAAATAAACAAGAGGACAAAAATAAAAGCATAGAACAAATTAGTTCGAATGAAAGGGACCTAATTGCACTGTCAAACTTATCTTTTTATGTCCTCTGCATATACATTACGGACTATATTTTGCTTTAAAATTAACCGATAATTTTCACATTTAGACCTATTTTTGAAATTCAATATATATGTAAGCTCGTGGCTAAACCTTAAAATAATAGATGAATTAGTTTTTTTTTATGTGTGCTTTTGCTTGCACATAAAGACCTATACTTCATATTATTTCATTATAAGTAAGCAAAAAGCTAAGCAACAAAATTTTAGACCCATTAGTTCTTGCACAAGCGAACCTTACTTACACGAAAAACGCTGTTTTTTTTTTTTGTGTGTGTGTTTTCTGCATATACATGTTTTGCTTTTATATTAATTTTCAAACTTTTCCCCCATTTATTACATCTTTATGAATGTACACGTGGCCAAATAACAAAATTATCGACTAAATAGTTCGGGTGGCCTAATTGTAATGTCGAACTTTTTTTTATTGTTCTCTGCATGGGCATAAAGGACTACATTTTGTTTTTATATTAACTGATAATTTTCAAACCTTGCCTCATCTATTAATTTACATCTATTAATTTAATATAAGTAAACACAAGGCTGAGGTATAGAAATATCGAAGGATTCTTAGGGGCACATGGAGGCCTAATTGTAATGAAAAACTTTTTGTGTGCTTCTTCCGTGTATGCATTGGGGCCTCCATTTACTTTTATACTAACCCATAATTTTCAAACTTTGCTCCATTTACACTTTTAATATAAGCAAACTTGAGGGAAAGAAACAAATTATAGATGCGTAAGTGCACAGTGGGCCAGCTTCCAAGGTTTCGTGGCCAAAATTAGTATTTCGATAAAATTTGTTTCAAAATTTGGGGGTTTTTATTTAGGGGATTTTGTGTGCAGGTAAATTGAATTCATAGTTGAAATTTTGAAATACACTAAAAATATCCCCCCCCCCCCGAAAAAAAAATTGCGGCTGAAATATGTCGAGCAAAAATAAAAAAAATAATATAGTACGCTTAAATAATTAAATATAGCAATGAAAATATAATAATTTTCGTAATTTTATGTTAAAAATGAAAAGCAAATTATATTTCCGAAGTAATATTACAAAATAACGCGAATTAATTACAAAATAACGCGAAAACATGAAAAAAAAGCATAATTTTTGTTTTTCGGTACATTTAGTCCACCTTTGCAATACGGGGAAAATGGGGCAGATTTTTTCGAAAGAAGAAACATCAAAGAAGACAAAAAAAAAAAAGGTTTAGCTAATTACCACGTGGAACTTTTTGAAACTAAGTTTCGAAAGTC